>NC_044032.1:390847166-391076689 GCF_901765095.1 Microcaecilia unicolor
TAGTTAGGAATTGGTTGAGTAGAAGGCGACAAATGGTGGTGGTAAATGGAGTTCATTCTAAGGAAAGCAGTGTGCCACAAGGATTGGTTCTTGGTCCATTTCAATTTAACATTTTTATATGCGATATTGCAGAGAGCTTGTTTGGTAAGATTTGCCTCTTTGCATATTATATCAAAGGTGCTCATATACGAGAAAGAAAAAAAAATAAAAAAACATATACCTGTGTAATTTGAAAGAACAACATATTCTAAAAAAAAGTATGGTATTGGTCCTATAGGTGGACCTCAATCTTTTAGGGCCTCTTTTACAAAGCCATGCTAGCGATTCCTGCACAGCAAATGAGAGGAAACCCATTCAATTCCTATGGGCTTTTTCTCATTTCCTGCGTTCAGGTTTCATTTTTCACCATTCTTACCCAGTTTTTATTATTTTTTTTCAGCTTTCCCCACATATTTCTACAATTTTTTTTCAAAGTGCGGGTTTCAGCTTTCACTGTATATTTATACAGTTTTGTCGGCCGTGCCATGCTTTTTAACATTTATATATATATTTTAAAATTCTTTTCAGTGTGTAGGTTTCAGTTTTACAATTCTACTCATTGGGGCTTTTACAAAGGCGCAGTAGTGTTTTTTAGCACGTGCTAAAAATAAGTGTGCGCTAAACTCTAGAGACACCCATATATTCCTATGGACCTCTCTAGCATTAAGGGGCCCTTTTACAAAGGCGTGTAGGTGCCTACGTGCATTCAGCACGTGTCAAATTGGCCCTACCACCCAGCTGCCATGTGCCCTGGCTGGTAATTCCATTTTTGGCGCGTGCCCAAAATGTGCAATGGAAAATATTTTTCTATTTTCTACCATGGGGCCCTTACCTGGCGGTAATCAGCAGTTGGTGCATGCTGTACGCTTAGTGCCCGGTTAGCATGTGAGATCTTACCGCTAAGTCAAAGGGTGGCATTGAGGTCTCAGACCAAAAATGGATGCGTTGATTTTCATTTTGCCGCACATCAAGAAATCCCCTTTTTTCCAGGCACTCTCAGGAAATGGACCAGCGTGCATCCAAAACACACGCCTACACCAGCACAGGCCACTTTTGGGCATGCCCTAGTGAAAAGGCCCCTTAGTGTGCGCTAAAAATGCTACCGCACCTTTGTGAAAGACCCCCTCAGTTCTTAGTGTTTTTGTTTTACTTGTTCAACCACTTTGTCCTTTGCATTTTGTTTTGAATGCTCCTGTTAGCTACTCCATCTTTACTTTTCATCGCATGTAATTTTTGATGTCAATGTTTTTTGCTAGTGTTTGTTTAGTACATTTTAGAATATGACTCATGCTGTGCTGTGCTGAGAGACTTTTACAAAGGCGCACTGAAAAATGGCTTGCGGTAGTGTAGTGCAAGTCCATTTTGGGTCTGAGACCTTACCGCCAGCCATTGACCTAGTGGTAATGTCTCACGCAGTAACTAGATCATACTTAACCCTCCACTATCCCAAATGCAAAGGATTGAAATACAAATCTGCCTACTCCACCAGCTTCTCCTTCATAGGCACCCAACTCTGGAACTCGCTGCCAAAGGATAAGAATAACTACGTAAACTTCAGGAAATACCTAAAAATACACCTGTTTAAGAAGTTCTTTCCCACCAGCCCTAGCTAATTTCAAACAACCGAAACATGCCAATGTGAACCTCAGAATTGGAAACAATGAAGCATGCACCACTCTCACAAACTTTTATCCATTCCTCCATAATTTTTTATTTTTGTTACATTTGTACCCTGCGCTTTCCCACTCATGGCAGGCTCAATGCGGCAGGCAATGGAGGGTTAAGTGACTTGCCCAGAGTCACAAGGAGCTGCCTGTGCTGGGAATTGAACTCAGTTCCTCAGGACCAAAGTCCACCACCCTAACCACTAGGCCACTCCTCCACTAATAACTGTAAACACAGTCTACGTTATGATTAACCATTTGTATTAGAACTAAACGACAATGCAATTGAAACTTTGTAACTGCTCCCCATGTAACATGTAAGCCTCATTGAACCTACCAACGGGTGGGAAAATGTGGGATACAAATGCAATAAATAAATAAGTCCAAAGAGTTTGCAAACTTAGTTTGCGGGTGACTCCACACAGTATATTCAAACTACCAAATGGAACCTCAGATCTCCTGATAGGGAGAATATCCGTATAGAACTACCACTATCACTTTAGGAGTCCGTTTTTATCATCGGTTCCGTAAGGGACCAAAGAAGAGGAAAACCAATCACACGTAAAAAAACTCACTCTAAGTGAGAAAAGCGAGTGATTTAAAAACCTCCTCCTGTTCCTTACTCAAAATAATGTGGAGCTCACCAAACACCAAACTAAAGATAACTGAGTCCGGTAAAAAAGAAAACTGGCTGCTTACACTACCCCTGAACAAAAAGCCCCCAGTCTGCCCTTACTATACTAAATCCTATAACAAGCCCAGCAGAGCATCAATGTAACTGAAAAACAATCCTCAGTACTTAGCTGCGGGGCGTGGGATATCCGGAGCCAGTGGGGTAACTTATGATATGCTCAAAGGGGTGAAATTGCAGTCTTGCGTTGCATTGTTGTGGACCCAACAGGATGTAGAACCCTCCAACAAGTGCGCCTTGTTTCGCCTTATTAGTAATAAGTATTTTATAATTTATATGTCTATGGTAAAGTGTGTGCCATAAAATCAGAGTGTATATTTTGCTGCTAGTCAGTATTCTATAAAAGGCCATTGACATATGTATGTGGCTACTTATACACCTGAGTGATTAGAATATCAACATTTCTGTATGTCCCTTCTGCATAAAGTTTGGTGGCTCCTTATAGAATTATCCTCATGGTTCCCAATAAAAAGCAAGAATTCTTTGTCCAAGTGAGCAGAGATCAAAAATGGAAAAACAAAACCCGCATCTGAAAGATGTGCTAATCAGTCCTCATAGAAATACATCACAGAGAGAATGAAAATGTAAACGGATTTATGCTCATTATATAAAGTGTTCAGAAAAATGTCCTTGTCACTGCAACACATTGTTATGGGTATGTGGAAATTAATCAGAAATGTACTGAACTACCAGCAGAGATAATTGCAAAATTAACAGTATGAGAAAATGGAATACAAACATGGTAATGTAAAATAATGTCTTTGTATGAACCGTACTACCGGTGTTCTGATACTGAACCATATCATCTGATGATCACTTTATCTCAGATGATTATCTACAATGGAATCAGAAACATTTTCTCCATTTGCAATTACCAGGTCTAACACTGCCCCCTCACATGGGGATTTTGTTACCAGCAGAGAATCCAGAAACTCTCTGAACTTCCAGAACCTTCTTCAACTCTCTTAGTATCCTTAGATGTCAGTTTGCAAGTACCAGACAAACACTGTCTTCTATGAATGATAGGGTAACTATTCCAATATTGCATGTATCTTGTCAATCATCTTCCAGTCCTCTCCAACAGCTTCTTCTGTGGACATCGAACAAAACATATTGTTAAGCATTTCTGTCTTCTCACTATCACTTTCCTCACTTGACTTCTTTCACTCCTGCAATTCTGCCTCTGCCCTTTCTGCTTTCCCTTTAATACCTTTGCTACTCCTTACAAGTCTGCAGTGGTCCTCGTAGAGTATTTTTACACTGCTTGGCAGACTGATTGCACACCTTTAGGGACATGCAGGGTTATTCTCAATGGATACAGTATTTGGGTCTAGGTTGAGATCAATAAAAAGGGGGACAAATCAATCCACACTACTCTTTACTAGCACTCAGTCCAGGTCAGAATTGGTGTTCTCAACCAAAATGTTTACTGAACAAATAGTCTTCAAGCAAAACAGACAGACTCTACATCAACAGCAGAAAGCAAAGCAAGTATATTTGTTTACTTCAATTACTTTGCCACCAAGTGAATGTTATGCATTATTCCCTTATCTCTTACGCCTGTTATGAACTGTTTATATACTTACTTTAATTTATTTTAATACTGTTTGTACCCTAAATGTTATAATACCTTGTATTTCTCATTCCATAAATGGTGATCGCCACTATGGCTTTATGTAAGCCGCATTTAGCCTGCAAAAAAGTGGGAAAATGTGGGATACAAATGCAACAAAATAAAATAAATAAATAAATAAAAGATAACACAAGACACTCAGGAGTTCTTTTACTAAGGAACGTAGACGCCTATGCGCATCCAACGCATGTCAAATTGGCACTACCACCCGGCTATCGCGTGCCCTGGGCAGTAATTCCATTTTTAGGCGCACGCCCAAAACACGCAGTAGAAAATATATATTTTTTTATTTTCTACCATATGGCACTTACCCGGCAGTTGATGCGCGTTGAACGCTTACTGTGCAGTTAGCGCGTGAGACCTTACCGCTATGTCAATGGGCGGAGGTAAGGTCTCAGGCTTCCTCACATCCATTTTCCGGCACAAAAAAATGCCTTTTTTCCAGGCGCAATGAGGAAATGAACCAGTGCGTGTCCAAAACACGCACCTACACCAGTGCAGGCCACTCTTAGGTGCGCTTTAATAAAAGGGCCCCACAGTCACTTAATTCCCCCAGGATTTTCCAAATCCCAAGACTCCTCTTTCACTCCAGTCTCTTGAATACCTTTCAGATGTAGTCATGTATGCAACTTTTTCTAGCTGCTGGTGCTCCTTGTTCAGATCCAAGGGATGCCTAGTGCGTCTGGTCTTTCTTTTCCAGTACCAGTGGTTCCCTGCTGCTCCCTTGTACTACAGAGCTGCTTAATGTTTGCTTTCAGTGAAGTATAGAGGCCTAAGCAAAACGTCTCTACTTCTTTGCTCCTTCTGGTATAATGGCTGGGCTAACCAAAAACCTTGGCCCCCTTGCTGTGGTGTACAATGGCCAGGGAACCAGAAACTAAAAACAAGGATTTCAGATGGGCTGGGATTTTATACCAGACGATGTCCAATAGACCAATATCAGTACTTAGCTTGGGCTGGCTGGGTGCGGCAAGAGTGGGGTGCGCTGAACAACTGGGTTCATAGCATAGTTGTTCAGCACAACCCACTCTTGCCGCACCCAGCCAGCACAAGCTATGTACTAATATTGGTCTATTGGACAATGTTTTTGCTTGCAAAGTAAATATTAGACCATCAGTAAAATTAGATCTTAAACGTGATTCAGGTAGGAAGGGAGGGCTGACGGTGCGATGATGCAGGAAGTGGTGTTGTGTCCACAAGCTGGTCTATAGCTTCACTCACGCTCCCAGTTCTGAACACTATTCAAATATATGTATACAACTATATTGTTTTACACTAATCACATAAGGTTTTTGTCACTATAGGCCGATATATAATAGGCTTCTATTTTTATGTATTTATTAAATATTTGGCAAAACCTTACAGTTTATAGGTCCCCAGACTTACTTTTTTTTCCCCCCCAGATATTCAATGCCAGGCTGTTTCCAGTGACCAGCATTGAATATCTGGAGTTTTTTTGGCCAGTTGTAACTTAACCAGCTATGTGAATATTCAGTGTTGGCCTGTTAAGTTACTAGTGGGCAAAGATAGGACTGCTATTTATGCAGTCCAATTTGCTCGCTAAACTTAGCCAGCCAGTGCTTGAATATTTGCGATATAGCTGGTTAGCTAGATTTCCACATGGAATACGCGCGTAACAAGTCAATCAGTGTTTTTAACAGCACTTAACAAGCCAAAATGAGCACTAGTTAGCAAATATCACATTTTATGCGTGGAAATCGCTAAGCATATTCTATAAAGAACTGCGCCTAAATTATAAAGCACACAGTTCAAAATAAATGTGCATAGTTTAAAAGGGGCATGTTTATGGGTGTTTCACGGGCATTCCAAAATTTCCGCGCACGTAATTACAGAATATGGGTCAGTGCGCCTAAATCTCCATGTGCAGATTTACACTAAGTTTTTATTGGTGTAAATGGGTGCATGTAGATTTAGGCACTACAGTATTGACTTAGTGTATTCTATAAACCAGGGGCGTAGCTATGTGGGGCCGTGAGGGCCTGGGCCCCCGTAGCTTTTGGCCCTGGACCCCCCTGCTGATGACCCTCTCGACCCCCCCTCTCGCCGTCAACCCGCCATCACCGTCTGCTACCTGCAGGACGTCAGACTCAGAAACAGAACAAAGGAAGAAGAGGACCTCAGCTGGCGGGGGTTCTCGTCCCCCGCCAGCAAAGGTAGGCGATGGCGGGGGAGGGTTGGCGGCGGGAGGGGGGGTTGAGAGGGTCGTTGGTGGGGGGGGGGGGTCAAAGTTGGTGGTGCTGGTGGTGGGGGGGGGGAGTAAAATGTGCCCTCTCACCTCGGGCTCTGGACCCCCCTCCTGTCGAAGTCTGGCTACGCCCCTGCTATAAACTGTTGGAATGTAATTGTATTTTGCATGCATTGCCTGTCACCTATTATTTCTATGTGATTACTCTGTGACCTCTGATGTGAATTACTTAGAGAGGTCACACAGCTATGCAACTTCCTGTGGGGGTTCAGATGCAGCACATGGAGCACATGGAGCTCATGATCTCTCCTAACCTGAGAGGATCTATGGTGGTGTGAGCATCCATTACCATCTAAGCACATGGAAGGAGCTGATAATACAAATGTATAGTAATATGTATATATAAGCCTGTCTGATTATAATCTAACTGCAAACTGTGAGTAAACAGATGTTTTGTTACTTCAACTTTAAAGTGACTCAGCAGTGAATTATTCAGGGGTGAATGAGAGAGAGATGAAGAAAGAAATTAACATTTCTAAAGCTGAAGCTGTGTGTACTAAAATCTGCTAATTATTTACTACAAATAATCCAACAAAAGGGTTATGGGCCCAGGGTCCAGGAATTGAAAAAGAAGAGAAATATTACCAGGCAGAAAAAAAAAGGCCACATTTTTCTCTTAAGTTTTAAAGGAAAGATTCAGTCTGTCTCTCTCTCCCCCCACACAGCAGACAGAAGGCTAAGAAAATGGCTGAGGGAAGAAATTCACTATTTTTCTATTCTCTCAAGGTGCCTAGATTAACTGAGTTTAATTATCGGCAGTGGGAATTAAGATTCATATGTTTCCTTCGAGCAAAAAGATTAGATATATGCTTAGACCAAGACAGAACAGCTGAAAATATGGCTGAATGGGACAATGCAAACTATTATGTGAAGTGCATGCTTTTGGAAGCTCTCTCAGAGAAACAAGCCATATTAGTGGAGGGAAAAGATACACCAAAGGACATTTTATATAAACTGAGAACTATGTATGCAACTACATATGCAAAGCAGCAACCAATTTGGCTGGCAGAGTTGAATGAAACCAAATTAAGGGATAAAAGTAAATGTAATGATCACATTATGCATCTTATGTCTTCATTTCAAAAGCTAGAACTTTCTGGAATTCCCATGTGTGATGCATTGAAAAGAGCATTTCTTTTTACCTCACTATCAAAGAAGTTTGATGTTTTTAGGTCTGTAAATGAGGCCATTGAAGGGCAATCTTTTGAACAGGCAACATCAAAACTAAGGCAGGAATGCATAGTAAATGATTCTGAGGAGATGTGTTCTCAAAGTCAGTCAGAGAGAAATGAAACAAATTTCTTGGCAAAGAACAGAGGAAGGCGGAGCTATGGGAAAACTCCACCCAAGGGCAAGCTGATTTGCTACTCATGTGGAAAGGAGGGACATGTATCTAAATGGTGTAAGGAAACACAAAACACTCCCTCTAGCTCACCTAAGCCAATGGAACTAAAGAATTTTCAAACCAGGAAATGTATGAAGGACAAAGATAAACACAAGGGCTTTCTAATGGCAGAAAAATCTTTGACTATGGTAAATAATAATTCAAATGAAAGTACTTGGATTTTGGATTCGGGGAGCACATGCCATTTAACCAATTGTAAGGATTTCTTTCAGGAAATGTGTCCAGAGGAAGGTATTCTTAAAACTGCAAACGCAGGGACTGCTAAGATCCAAGCAAAAGGTATTGGATTCTTAAAATGCAAAGTGTCTAATGAAGTTAAAGAAATTCCTGTAAGTGATGTCTTGTATATTCCCCAAGCAGTTTGCAATATGCTTAGTGTATCTACATTAGATAAGAAGGGATTTGCGATTCATTTTGAAAACAGTAAGTGCACAATCTCTAAAAATGATGAAGTGTATGCTGAAGCTTTTATGCATAATGATGTTTATAAACTGAGCATTTCAGGTGAAGCCTCACATATGGCGCAAGTAAGGAAGAATGATGGTAAATGTAGTCTGGAAATCTGGCATCGCCGCCTGGGACATCGTGATTGTAAGGTGATCCAGGATCTTTACAGTAAGCAACTGGCCACCGGCATTCAGATAAGTGCAGATACTGGTAAAATGGAGAAATGCATAGACTGTGTTACTCAAAAAGGTGTGAGACCCTCATTTCCTGCATACACAGGAAATAGGAGTAACAAAGTACTGGACTTAATACACAGTGACTTATGTGGACCGTTTAATATCCCATCATTGGGAAATAACAGATTTGTGCTAATATTCTTGGATGATTTCTCTAGATATTGTGTGGCCTATTTGCTGAAAGAGAAAAGTCAAGTCACAGACATGCTGAAGAAATACGTAGCCATGGTGAGCAATAAATTTGAAAGAAAACCAAAGGTTCTTCAGACCGACAATGGTGGTGAGTTCATTTCACAAAGCATGCGCACATTTCTAGAACAAGAAGGCATTCAGCATATCACAACAGTAGCTTATACACCAGAGCAAAATTCTGTTGCAGAGAGAAAATTTAGGTCACTTGTGGAAATGACCAGATGTATGCTGTCAGATAGCAATCTCCCTAAAAGACTATGGGGGGAAGCCATTCTCACAGCAGTGTACCTACAAAACAGAATGCCAACTAAAGGCGCGGAGCGCACACCACATGAGACATGGCATGGTAGGAAGCCAAACCTGTCACACATAAGAACATTTGGAAGTACAGCATATGCTCATATACCAAAGCAAAGAAGGCATAAGCTGGATTCCACAACAGAAAGGGGCATTTTAGTTGGCTATGCTCCAGGACACAAAGGATATAGAATTTTGAATCTGAAAACTGGCATTGTTGGCATAAGACATGTTACATATTTTGATGAAAACAAAAGGGTTGATAAAGGCTGGATTATCCCAGATGAGCCTTATCATCCAGAATATGAAACTAGAACCATAATAGACATGCCAGTGTATATAAATGCCATACCAAGGCAGATGTCTGAAAGCAACTCATCTGTATCTAACGAGGAACAGGCAGAGGAAACAGACACAGAAAGGATCATTGAAGAAGACAGTACAGTTGGAGAAGGGGAATCAATTGGAGAAGGACTCTCAGATTTAGAGGATGCGGAAAGGTCAGACCAACCTGTTGTCAGACGCTCATCCAGGGAAAACAAAGGTGTTCCACCCCCAAGACTGTCTTACCTAACAAAGTCAGCAGAAGCTCAAGAGCCCTTAACATGGGATGAGATTGAGAAAATGCCAGCAGAAGAAGCTGCTGAATGGCATAAAGCTGCACAAGAAGAAATTGATGCATTGGATAAAAATAATACTTGGATTCTTACAAAATTACCTCCTGGCAAGAAAGCTATAGGATGCAAATGGGTATTCAAGTTAAAAAGGAATGCACAAGGAAAAGTGGAAAGGTATAAAGCCAGATTAGTCGCAAAGGGATATCTTCAAAAATATGGAGAAGATTTTGATGAAGTGTTTGCACCTGTAGTGAAACACACGACAATTAGAACACTTCTGAGCATTGCAGTCTCAAAAGGCATGCAAGTCAACCACGTTGATGTGAAAACAGCGTTTCTTCACGGAGATATAACTGAAGACTTGTACATGGAACAGCCAACAGGTTTCATAAATACAAAACAAAGACAGCTAGTGTGTAAATTAAACAAAGGTCTTTATGGATTAAAGCAAAGTGCAAAATGTTGGAATGAAAAATTGCATGAAATATTGACAAATTTAGGATTTAAGCAAGGTGAAGCAGATAAATGCTTGTACACTAGGTGCACAAATGGACAATATGCATACATTTTAGCTTTTGTTGATGATCTGCTCATTGCAAGCGAAAGTGAGCAAGAGTACAAGGGCATTGTAAAATATTTAAACCTCAATGTTGAGATAAAAGAACTTGGAAATGTGTCATACTATCTTGGTATAGAAATTGAGAAACAAAATGATGGTTCTTATCTTCTAAGCCAGAAGCAGAAAATAAATGAGCTTATTGAAAGTTTAGGTATGCAAGATGCCCAAGTTGTAAGCACTCCCATGATCACTGATTTTCTGAAGGATGAAACAGTAAGAGAACCTTTACCAGATAACATCCAATATAGATCAGCCATAGGTAAGCTTTTATATCTAGCTACCACATACAGGGCTGATATAGCAAATGCAGTAGGAATTTTGAGCAGAAGGGTCAGCTCACCTACCAAATCAGATTGGACTGCAGTTAAAAGGATGGTAAGGTATTTAAAGGGTACCATTGATTGTAAATTAAAGATTTCAGCCAATAGTAATCCAAAACTAATATGTTACTGTGATTCAGATTGGGCAGGGGATCATTCTGATTATAAATCCACAAGTGGATATGTGTTTATGTATGGAAATGTACAAATTTCATGGGCCAGTCATAAACAAAGTATTGTGAGTCTGTCTTCTACAGAAGCTGAATATGTGGCCGTATCGGAAGCGTGCAGAGAACTGATGTGGATTGAAAAACTTTTGCTGGATTTTGGAATAGCTGAACAGAGACCAATCCAGATAATGGAAGATAATCAGAGCTGCATCCGACTGTCACAGAATGACAAGGTTCAGTCACGCACCAAGCACATCGCAACGAAATACCACAACGTGCGAGAGTTGGTGAAAGAAGGGGTCATCAGTCTACACTATTGTCACACCAGTGAGATGACAGCTGACATCATGACCAAACCGTTACCCAGAGAACATTTTGTGAATTTGCGTATAAAGCTTGGACTTTGTATGAATAAATAATTGCATGACAGTTATGCATGAGAAGGGGTTTGTTGGAATGTAATTGTATTTTGCATGCATTGCCTGTCACCTATTATTTCTATGTGATTACTCTGTGACCTCTGATGTGAATTACTTAGAGAGGTCACACAGCTATGCAACTTCCTGTGGGGGTTCAGATGCAGCACATGGAGCACATGGAGCTCATGATCTCTCCTAACCTGAGAGGATCTATGGTGGTGTGAGCATCCATTACCATCTAAGCACATGGAAGGAGCTGATAATACAAATGTATAGTAATATGTATATATAAGCCTGTCTGATTATAATCTAACTGCAAACTGTGAGTAAACAGATGTTTTGTTACTTCAACTTTAAAGTGACTCAGCAGTGAATTATTCAGGGGTGAATGAGAGAGAGATGAAGAAAGAAATTAACATTTCTAAAGCTGAAGCTGTGTGTACTAAAATCTGCTAATTATTTACTACAAATAATCCAACATAAACCACACCTAAACCTTATAGAATACGCTTAGTTCTGTAAGGATTTTTAGGTGCTATATATAGAATCTGGCTCTATGCCCTAAGTGCTAATATTCAGCAGAGATAACCAGCTATCTCACATTGAATATTAGCGGTTAGCCGGTAAGTACTATTTAACCGGCCAGGAGCCATTGCTGCCGGTTAAACAGCGCTGAATATCAGACACTAAGTGTGTATTGCCATTACAGCTGTATTCAATTCGATTTGGCCTCAAATAGTGCCCAGGATACATTATTTGTATTCGGCCGAATAGTGATTTAAATTCGAATACGAATAATTTGGGGCTCTACTGTGTTAAATCCTACTGAAATAAACACTTGATCTCTGATTTCACATTGCTTCTTTTATTATTTGTTATGTTAAAGCTCAATGTCCATTATTCATATTCGGTATTCGGCCGAATATATTTTTCATTGTTTGTATTCAACTGAATAGTAAAATATGCTATTCGGTACAGCTCTAATTGCCATTATAAAATCAGAAATACATAAATACGTTTCCAGCCTGCCCAAATCAATTCTTGGGCGCTGTGTATGCTGCAGATTTACATATGTATATAACGGCTTTCTGAAATAGCTATATACTTAGTCAGGGAATTTACACGTGCATACTTTTCTCTTTGCAGGTATTGACAAATTTTCAAAGCAAAAGTCTGCACACACCAAGAAGGTTTTATGACAGGAGATGGTATGAACCTATCTAGCCATGGGAGGTTCAATTTTTGTAGGGGGCAGCTTTACGAAAGGCCCCGGCTCTGCCTGAGCCTCGGGGCCTAGTTTTGCCCCCCCCCCCCCCCCCCAGTGGTAAAAAAACAAAACCATGGGCTACATATGACAAGCTTTCAAATAAATACAAAAGTTGTCAAACACACATAGGCAGTCATAAACCTAAACAAGTTTGCTATTGTTTTCAATAGCATCTGCGAATGTTTGGGGTCACACAATATGGCAGCTGCTTAGGGGAGACAGCTTAAACTTTTTGACATCATGTTGTCTCCTGTCATAAAACCTCCTTGGCACATACTTCCATTTTCAACGTTATCCCAGGGAATATAAGTACTTGTGTATTGATACCTGCTCTTTGGTATGCTCAGATTTTCTGGGTTATTTTTATGTACATGCATGCATATTTGCAAAACTTTGCATACAACTGCAAACCTCTCCCCAAACTTGCCCCTCAGAATGCCTCCATGTGATCTGCATAAGTTATACATGTACAGGCTTTATGTGTGTAACTTTATTTGCATATCATATGAACAATTTTATAAGTGTCTACTTCCACATATATAACACTGATATACAAGAGGAAGTGGTTTTTGTCCTCATGAAGATAAAAAAAACAATGGGGAAATATCAGAGGAAACAAGACATACAAGACACTGCACACACAACTATTCAACAATCACCCTTTTAGCTCAATTAAAGCTTTCATGCTCAATTCCAGTTGCTCTCCTCTTTGCACACAGCACTGACAATGAAACTGCTAGCCTCCATTTTTTATCTCAAGGGAGAAAGAGAACCTGAAAGAAAAGTCACAATAAACATAGTCACAGTATCGAACAGGTGTTAAAAACTGTGCAATAATATGCGATTCCTTTTTCATAGTACTATGCACATTAAACTTTTAGAGAGCAAATTATGGGACCCTTTACTAAGGTGCACTGAAAAATGACCTGCACTGGTGTAGGCGCGTGTATTGGATGCGTGCAGGTCCATTTTTCAGTGCGCCTACAAAAAAGGCCTTTTTTGCCGAAAATGGACGTGCGGCAAAATAAAAATTGGCGTGCATCCATTTTGGGCCTGAGACCTTATGGCCACCCATTGACTTAGCAGTAAGGTCTCACGCGTTAACTGGGCAGGTAATTGTCAGCACGCATACACTGCGATTACCGCCCAGTTAGTGCCACGCGGTAGAAAATAAAAATGCGCATATCGGACGTGCATAAAAAATGGAATTACCACCTGGGGCACGTGGTAGACGGGCAGTAATTCTAAATTGACGTACATTGGACGCGCGTAGGTGCCTACGTGCCTTAGTAAAAGGGCCCCTAAACCAGTTCAGGACCAATATTAAGTCTGTGGCAATCAGTGTTTTGTTTTTTTAAACACCAGCTCCCCCCCCCCCCCCCCAGATATTCAGTGCTGGTATCCAGATACCAGCTGGTATTGAATATCTGGAAATCCCTGCTGACTGGTGCAGCTATCCAGTTAGAGGGGAAGTTATCAATGTGGGCTACAGTCATTGTTCCCTCTAAGCTGGGTGGAAGTCCTCCATCTACAGTCCTACCAGTGGGGGGAGGCTGTTTCACTATCAGAGTTTCAACAGTGAGGGACAGGTAAGCGCTGCAGGACTCCAGGGAATCTGCCAGTCCCTAGTGATTGAAAACACAATATTGAAGCACCACCCCCTACTGGAAGCAATGTAGATGGAGGACTCCCACCCAGCTTAGAGGGAACAGTGGCTACAGCCAAGACGTAAATCAAATGGTAAATGCAGTTTTAGTGTGTTTGAAAAAACAATCTAGGATAATAATGTTAAAAAGTTTTTAGAGTGCATTTTAGTGAATCAGCCTCTATTTGCACTGAAAATAAAAGGGTTAAATCTAGTTCAGCAGGTTTACTGTTTGCAATTTGTCTCATTATTTTGTCTACTCTAAAATCACCAGCTTATAGGCTAAAAGATAATCAACGCACACAGGAGGGTAAAAAAGCAAACCTCTTTTTAGTTGCAAGAGTAAACTTTCAAGTTTGAGAAACCAAATGTTTAAAAATGATTGTTTACAGAGAGTGAAAATGATAGTTTACCTAAAGAGACCAACCAAACAGGCATCAAAACAACAATTATCTGCCCCCACAGAATACATCAATATCCGTACTCTCTTCTAAATTTGATAATTAGTGCTTCTAAAAACATAAACAGTTATCTTCCCACACTGTGTCCAGAAGACAGATGTGACCAACAGATGTTCCAGGTCACTTAATCTTACAGTAAACATTGCATAGCAAACGCTAAAAAACAGTCACCAATGTTACACTTCCCTAATAAGTTTATTGACTGCAAAAGTTTACTTCCAGGTCTTTTTGCAGCAGAAGAAATTTTTAACAAAGCACGCAGAGGGTATCTACACTGGTGTTTTGGGAAATGATAAAATGTCTGTGTTATTAACCACAAACAAATATTTAAACACATGCAACACACTTCACTAGGTTTATGAAGGCAATCTGAAGATAAAACAAAATGGGCTTTAGGAAAATTATCAACCTTGTGCTGGTAAAAGTATGTGCCCTGTTCCAGTGTGCACCAAGGGTTGTATCAGTGTACTTATAGGACTCAGGAACCCTTTTACAAAGCAGTGGTAGGGCTACCACACGTGTAACATGCGCCAAACAGGGGCATAGCCAGACTTCGGCGGGAGGGGGGTCCAGAGCCCGAGGTGAGGGGGCACATTTTAGCCCCCTCCGGTGCCGCCGACCCTCCTTGCCATTTTAACCCCCTCCCTCATTTTTGACCTCCCCGCCGCCAGCACCACCACCTTTGACCCCCCCCCCCAGTGCCAACCCTTTTGACCCCCTCTTCCCACCTCCGCCAACTCTTCCCCGCCGCTGCCGTCGGGTACCTTTGCTGGTGGGGGTCTCCAACCCCCGCCAGCCAAAGTCCTCTTCTCCGGCGCGGCCACGTTGCTGATCTGCAAGGGCAGGCTTCTGTTTCTGTGAGTCTGACGTGCAGGACGTCAGACTCACAGAAACAGAAGCCTGCCCTTGCAGATCAGCAACGCGGCTGCGCCGGAGGACTTCAGCTGGCGGGGGTTGGGAACCCTCGCCAGCAAAGGAACCTGACGGCAGCGGGAGAGGGTTGGCGGCGAGAGGAGGCGGTCAAAGGGGTTGGCGCTGGGGGGGGCCATGGCCAAATCTACGGGGGTCCATGCCCCCGTGGCTCCACATAGCTACGCTCCTGGCGCCAAATTGACATGACCGCCTGGGTAGCACACCTACCTGGCAGTAATGTTGAAGTTGGCGCACACTGTTTCCCGTGGTAGAAAATATTTTTCTATTTTCTACTGCAGGGTGCATTCCCAGCGGTAATAGGCAGTGCGGCCACATTGGTGCAGGCTGAATGATTAACCTGCATGTAGCACATGAACCCTTACCGCTAGGCCAATGGGTGACGGTAAGGACTTAGGCAGTAACTAGCCGTGTGCTACCTTTCATTCTAGCGTACAGCCATTTACTGCCCCCATTGAAAAAAGCCTTTTTTTCACCAGCCATCGTAAAAAATGGCCCAGCGCACGCCAAAAACATATGCCCACACTACTGCAGGCCACTTTTTACTGCAGCTTAGTAAAAGGACCCCTCAATTCTGTAAATGGCACCCAAATTTTGGCACTAATACAAATACAAAAAAATTCTCCAAAGGATAAAGGTAACACTGTACCCTAGAAATTTATGAGTCAAAACACTCGCTCAAATAGCCATGTTTTTATAGCTATCTTAAATTCCTTAATAGAGGAGATACTGCGAATAGGAAGTGGTAAATTGTTCCATGTAGCAGGGGCAGTAAAATAAAAGGATTATGCCTTGTAGATTCGAGGTGTGCCTGTTTGGGATCAGGAAGAATCAGTTCCTAATCCAGTTCACCAGTTTATGTCCCAACTTTAGCCCGACTTTATTTATGAGCCTCCTAGGAGGGACTTTATCAAAGGCCTTACTAAAATCCAAGAAGACTACATCTAGCACGTCTACTATGCAATTCTCTGGTCATTAAAGAAATTGATCAGTTTTGTTTGGCACGATTTTCCTTTGGTGAAAGTGAAACCATGTTGCCTCGGATCTTGCAACCCGTTGGATTCCAGGAAACTCGCTATCTTTTCCTTGTGCAACGCCTCCATTACCTTTCCAATCACTAAGGTAAGGCTTACCGGTCTATAGTTTCCCGCTTCTCTGTCTCCAGTTTTATGAAGAGGGATCACACCCACTCTTTTTTTTTTTTAATGAGCTTTATACATTACATTCAATCAACAAAATAACTTGTATACAGAAATGCACATTCAGTAACTAACCACTCTTGTTAAGGGGAAAATATAGTGCAATAGTCCACAATAAAGGGGGAGGACCCAAAGGAAATTAAACCCTTGCTACAAAGATACTAAAGTAATATATTGAGGGCTTCAAATATCCATTAGATATAGACTTTACTCAGCTACTCTGCCGAGCCCA
This sequence comes from Microcaecilia unicolor, assembly GCF_901765095.1. Taxonomy (NCBI): domain Eukaryota; kingdom Metazoa; phylum Chordata; class Amphibia; order Gymnophiona; family Siphonopidae; genus Microcaecilia; species Microcaecilia unicolor. The sequence continues at coordinate 390,863,916 of NC_044032.1, forward strand.
GGAGATTCCAACTTCCAAGCTCCCAGAAATATTTTAACTTGTCCGGGTCAAAGAAAGTATATTTATTTGGAGAAAGAAACACAAAACATTTACAAGGAAAACATAGCATACATTTAGCTTCAAGTAAATTTACTTGGTGCCTCATTGACAGAAATTTCTTTCTCCTTTATTGTGTAACTTTTGTTAAGTCTTGAAAAATCCAAAGTTTCTGACCCAGAAACAATTTTTGTCTGTGGCAAAAGTAAGATTTCAAAACGTGCTCCCTGTCCTGAGGAAAAATAAAAGTCACTAGCAGAGTCTCTTGAGGCACAACCCCTGAATCAGATTTTTCAAGAAATGCTGTTAGGTCTAAACTATCCTGGGATATTTCTTCCAAATTTGGAGCTGCTCCAGAGGACTGCACCTGAACTGTAGAAGCCTTAGGTTTAGAGGAAACATAATACATCTTAGAAATTGAAGGAAAAGCTTCCTTAAGTATCATCAAACTTTTTTCCAGATAGCTCCGCAAGATCTGACTAGAAGAAAAAATAGAGTGCTTAGGAAAATTTAGTAGACGTAAGTTCAGGTACCTCATCACATTTTCCAAATTCTCTACTCATCTGTTAGTAACAATCTTATCTTTCACCAGTACAGTATTTAATTTCTCGGCCTCAGTACGCTCTTGGTCCAATTTCTGAACTGAAGATTGTATGGTAGACAGTGAACTCTCATTCTTCACCACAACTGTACTAAACGTCACCATAGCTTTTGATAAAGATGTAATTGCAACATGTAGGGAGGTTAAACCATCCCAAACCAGGTCCAAAGTAACTGTTTCAGGCAGTGGTGTGCTGGTAAATGTTTAACAACAGGCTCTCTCCCCGGTCCATCTCTGCGCCTCCCCCCCCCCCCCCCCCCGTCGACCCTCCTCCCCCCCCCCCCCAAATTGCAGAGCTGGCTATAGCCGGGGAGAGAGCCTGGGGGGGCAATACATTACTCTCTCCAGGAAAAAAAAAAATTAAATGCTCCCAGGTTCCAATCTAATTCATGTTTATTGTGGGATAAAATGCCATAAATAAGTAAATAAATATAAACTTTTAACGCTGAGCACCTGTTTCTCACACATGCAGAACAGATAGCCCCTCTTCAAATTCTTCAAAAATTAGCCTGAAATCCTAAGACTCTGCATCAGGGGCGTAGCTACGAGTGGGCCTGGGTGGGCCCAGGCCCACCCAATCTTGGCTCAGGCCCACCCAGTTTTACAGCAGCTGAGAGCAGCCACAGCCTAGTTTCTGCCGTCGTGGCAGCGGCCCGCTCAGCCACCTCCCACCTGCTTTTTTTTGACAGTCGGCACTCGACACTCACTGGCAGCTCTTCCAACTTGATCCTCCTCCTCCTCAGCGCTGCCTGCATTGCCATCCCACATCGGCGACGCCGTACCTCTCTCGCGCTAAAGTCTCGCGGCCGCTACCTCAGCTCAGCTGCACTGCCTGCTTCCCCCCGTCCCGTTCCGACCGGCTCGAACTCAAAGTACACATGGCACAATGGCGCCACGCCGCACACAGTTCCGCATTGGAAAGGCTGCCGGCCTGACTGTGGGCTTCAGTTGTTTTCATTAGTCTATTTTAAAGGCTTTAGATGAAACCCAATAAACGTGACGTATGATTGGATGACTACAAGCAAGATTGCCAGGCGTTTGAGAACATTCGTAGGAACAGATAGTAGGAGCAGGAGCATCTTTAGATGGGTTTAAGGTCAGTTTATTTTTGTCTTTTCTTACTACAGGGTGCTTATAGGTTAACAACGTTTGTATGAAGATCCCAGCTGTACTCGTATCAGACTTGTGTTACTACTTTGATTAACTTGATCATAGGGTTACTCTAATGGTTGGGGGCATGGGAGAGGATGTAGCTGTTGTGTGGCCTGCAGTTTTATTTGTTTCTCTGGTATTTATGTTGGGCTAAGTTGAGGGTGTATCTACTGGGGAAAAGTTGCTGTCACATTTTGCTTGAAAGATACCACTTCAGATGGTTCCCTAACACTTATTTCAAAAGTTTATATTGTAGGCATCTGTATTTATTTAAGGTGCCAGGTGTTTCTCTAGTGCCCACCCATCCAACCTGTTGGGTCACCCAAACATTGCCTTCTGGCTACGCCACTGCTCTGCATGCAGCACAATACAAGAAAAACAGAAAGAAACACATTGCTATACATTGCAAAATATGATAGCAGATGTAAATTCTCAAAGTGGACATATTCCAAACACTAAAATGAAAATAAAATGATTTTTTTCTACCTTTGTTGTCTGGTGACTTTGTTTTTCTGATCATCCTGACCCAGTATCTGATTCTGCTGCTATCTGTCCTCTTAACTCCGTTTTCAGGGCTTCCTTTCCATTTATTTCTTTACTTTCCTCCTTTCTTCTTCATTTCTTGCCCTACATCCAGCGGCGTAGCGAGGCCGGCTGACACCCGGGGCGGGTCGCCGCTGCACCCCCCCCCCCTGGGTGCAGCACGGCGCACCCCCCCCCGGATTGCACCTTTACCGCTGGCGCTCCGCCCCGCCGAGTGCACGTCGTCTCTGGGAGCTGCGTCAGCTCTGTTGGTTCCCTGCTTTCTCTGCCCCGGAACAGGAAGTAACCTGTTCCGGGGCAAAGAGAGCAGGTAACCAGTGGCGCCGACACCCCCCCAGCGCGTGCACCCGGGGTGGACCGCCCCACCACCCCCCTTCCTACACCACTGCCTACATCCATAAGTAAAAGCTGGGTCCTCCGCAGACTTGACTGTCCAGTGGATCCAGCTTCTGCCTATTTTCTCCATCCATGTGCAGTTTTTCTCCTCTCTTCCTTTTCCCTCATCTCATCTCTTTCCTCTCTCTTCCCTCCCCTCCATCCATGCCCAGCATTTCTTCTCTTTCTCTCCCTTCCCTCTCCTCATCCATGTCCAGCATTTTTCCTCTCTCCCTCCATCCATATCCAGCATTTCTCCTCTCTCCCCTCTATTCATGTTCATCTCACTTCCTATCTCTACCCTTCCCTCCATCCATGTCCAGAATTTCTTCTCTATCCTCTCCATCCATGTGCATCTCCTTCCTGACTTCCTCTCTCTTCCCTCCCCTCCATCCATGTCCAGAATTTCTTCTCTATCCTCTCCATCCATGTGCATCTCCTTCCTGTCTTCCCTCCCCTCCATCCATGTCCAGAATTTCTCCTGCTCTCCCTCCATCCATGTCCTGAAACTCTCCTCTCTCCCCTGCGCTCCCCTCCATCCATCCATATCCAGCAACCTTCCTCTCTCCTCTGCCCTCCCCTCCATCCACCCATGTCCAGCAACTCTCCTCTCCCCTCCATGCATCCATCTATCCATCCATATCCAGCAATTCTCCTCTCTCCCCTGCCCCCTGCATCCATCCATATCCAGCAATTCTCCTCTCTCTCCTGCCCCCCTCCATCCATCCATACCCAGCAATTCTCCTCTCTCCCCTACCCTCCCCTCCATGTCCAGCAATTTCACCTCTCTCCCCTGCCCTCCCCTCCCGCTCCCATCCATGTCCAGCGATTCTCCTTTGCCCTATCCTCCCCTCCAATTCATGTCCATCTGCCCGCCCTCTTCTCCCCCCCAACATCCCCCTTTTTGTTCCTGCCACCCTGTGTGGCTTAAATCTTTTATTTACCTCCATCGCAGCATCAGTGTTAGTGAAAGTCCTGCCCGTCCCTAGCCTTCCCTTTGTTCCCTCTTAGTGCCCCACCCTCGCGGAAAGAGGAAATGACGTCAGAAAAAGGCGGGACATTGAGAGGGAATGAAGGGAAGGTAGAGACGGGCAGGGCTTTCACGGACGCGGCTGCTGCGACGGAGGTAAATAAAAGATTTAAAACCCCCCAGGGCGGCGACGGTGCAGGCAAACGAGGGCTGTGGGAGGTGAAGTAAGCAGCGGTAAGCATGGCTTGTGGTGCCCCCTGCCATGCTTACAGCCCTGGAGAGATGGCTCGCCATTGCGAAACAACGGCTTGCAAGATATTAAAAAATTTAACAACCGGCTCTTGCGAGCCGGCTCCAGCACATCACTGGTTTCAGGTCTTACCAGCGAGAGATAAGCCTTCAATGCTTCAAGAACTGATTCCTGCAGTAAATTGTGAGGTAGCATTGTAGCTGCAATCAAAGCACTCTGATCCAGCTGGTCTAAACCAATCCCCTCCTGCGAGGATATTCCAGGAGCACTTCCACACCGCGGGTTCTCCTCTCCAGAAGCATCATCCTGCAACGCTAGCTGCCACAACCCTTGTGTGGTCGAGTGCTCCAATGCTGGAAGGGGGGGGGGGGGAGAGGCCCAACACTGGTTCAGCCTCAAAGTGGTATTGGCGTCTCCCATGGCTGTTGCTTCAAGCAGCGCAGCAGAAGAGATCAGCGTTTTCATCACTGCAAAGGCCTCAGTGATGGAAGTTTGCTGGTAAGAAGCTGCCTGCTGAGACTCAAAGGGAAAGTCTCACAGCTTAACCCTTACGCTTTTTCCCCATAGAAAAAACAGGGAAGTGCAGAACTGCTCCTTTATGTGACCACCCTCAAACGGCCATCTTGGATTCTCCCCCTTGAAACTAGAAAGAGAGCTTAAAGCACAAAGTGACTCCCAAGACATGAATAGTGTCCTGAAAAGTCAGCATGGATCCCCCCCCCCCCCCCCAAACCACCACCACTACTAGAGTAGAAGGATTTATAGAAGACACAGACATGGCAAATGGATTGCCTCATACTTCATGAAATTCAGAAAAAGACAGTTGTCATCCAGTTGGTAGTTGGGAGGCGAGGATAGTGGAGGGCAGACTTATACGGTCTGTGCCAGAGCCAGTGATGGGAGGCGGGAAATACTGCTGGGCAGACTTGTACGGTCTGTGCTCTGAAAAAGGCAGGTACAAATCAAGGTAAGGTATACACATATGAGTTTATCTTGTTGGGCAGACTGGATGGACCATGCAGGTCTTTTTCTGCCGTCATCTACTATGTTACTATGTTAACCACCTAACCACAGCCTGTAGACAGGTCTGAAGTGGGATGATATCGGGAGGATGAGGAATTGACAGTGATGAGAATTTGAATGTCATTGGAATAATAATAGGAACTGAAGCAAGAGATTGAATAAGTAGAAGCAAAGGGACCCAGGAAAATACTGAAGAAGATAGGGGCTAGAAAGGAGCCCTGAAAGACATCACAAGAGACAGGATTGTTAGCACAGAGAGATAACAACATTGGAGACCTAGTAGGACTGGCCATACAAGTAGGAAATGACCTATTTTAGCACAGTTTCCTGAAGGCTGAGGTTGTACTAGCACTGGAGAAGGAGGGAGTGGTCTACTAGATCAAAAGCATCTGAAAAATCCAGGGAAACCAGATTAGAATTACACTGGTCAAGGGTAGTCCTGATTTTGTTGATCATAGCTATAAGAAAAGATTCAGCACCAGTTCCTAGTGCAAAAAGCAGACTGTCTAGGGTGAAGGGTGAGTAATTTATTCAGAAAGGCTGTGAGCTGGATTTTAAGAAAATAATGTAGGTTTGAATTAGGGTAGAAATTAGAGGGGTCAGAAGAGTCCAAGGCAGATTTTTTGAGGAAAGACTAAGGCACGTGCTTCCAAGAAGAGGGAATGTATTCCTGACACAGATTGTCTATTTCTAGAGGGGTACAAATAGGCAAAGGAAGAGGGACCAACATCAGAATAAAAAACATCCGCCAAGGATCCAGAAACAAAAGATGCAAAGCAGAGGCAAATTTGTCCAGGCAGAAGAGAGTGAGAGGGTGAAAGTCTGTTCAGGAGAAGGACTTAAATGAATCAATACCAACAAGAGGGATGAAGAAAAACAACCACAACTATTACAAGGGCAAAGGGAAGAGAGTACACCTGCCTCTGTAGCAATATTTATCTCTACCCTTCTTACCTTCCTTTGCTCACCCTCCTTTTTTTTTTTTTTTTTACTCTAATGGCTGTTCTTTCTTTCACAGCTGCTGGTCTTCTGGATACTCTAATGGTCTTGGCTGCATCTCTGATTGCTTGACTGATCTCCTTGATGACTGCAAGGGGATCTGCCTGACTCTTCTTCTAAGACCCAAGGCTGTCCACCGCTGTCCACCCCCCTACTTTGGGACCATTATTGGAGCTGAGACAAGAAACTCTGGAGAAGAAAGGGATGGAGTAAAAATATTCATGAAAACTAATTACACAGATTAGCCCTAGAAGATAGTGTGATTATTAGGCAAGAGTAGAGAGATCTAATGTACTTTTCTAAATAGTTACTGCTACAATCCCCTCTTTTCCGAAATGCATAGATAGTCCTTCGAAAGAGACTTTTGTACTGTAAACTTACACTATTGAATATAGAATAGTGTTTAGTGTATGGTAAAGGGAATCATTTTTAGCATTTATGTACTACCAGCATTCTCAGTTTTGCACTGTCTTGGTGACCCCCTTCATGTCACTGAAGTGAAAACTGTCCGGTATGGTGCTAGTGGAAGGTTCCAGGAAACTGACTCATGGTTAGAAAGCATTTCACATCTTGATCAGAAGATCATACCTGTTTTCGTATGAAAACGGTTGAGTTATTAGCATCTGAAAACTAGAAGAGACAGCCAATTCTTTTCACACAATTCATGAGTAAAGTGGCGTGGTAGCCAAGCGAGTCCACTTTTAAAGATAATAAATGGAAATAAGACAAAACATTGAAAAGAAAATAAGATGATACCATTTTTACTGGTATAAGGTATCATTTAATTTAATTTTCTATGTTTTGTCTTATTTCCATTTATTATCTTTAAAAGTGGACTGACACGGCTAACATGCCACTTTACTCGTGATCTATGTGAAAAGAATTGGTTGTCTCTAATTCCCATATGAAAAATACCACAATCACAGAGTGGCACAAATATCATGGCCAATGCATCCTAAGCAAACCTTCAGTCTTGCGTACCTCCACCCCAACTCAATTAAATTTCAGGCCCCAAATGCTGCTCCCCCTCCCCCCCAGACATCATGCTTTAAATATTAATCATTGCTGTACCATTAGGAGTAGCCTAATGGTTAGTGCTGCAGCCTGAAAACCAAGGAAACTGGGTTTGAGTCCCACTGCAGCTCCTTGTGACCCTGGACAAGTCACTTAACCCTCCATTGCCATTGGTACAAAATAACTACCTGTACATAATATGTAAACCGCTTTAACTGTAACCACAGAAAGAGAGTATATCAAATCCCTTCCTCTCTCCCTTACATTACACACACACAAAAACCCCAAAATTTAATAATGATCTGAAGGAAAAGTCCATTGATCGTTATTAAATTTTGGGTTTTTTGCCAGGTTCTTAGGGCCTGGATTGGCCGCTGTTGGAGACAGAGTGCTGGGCTTGATGGACCTTTGGTCTTTTCCCAGCGTGGCAGTGCTTATATGCTTATAAATAATGAGGCCAGTTTCTAAAACTTAAACCTCGGTAAATCCCAACAGTCACACAAGTTCAATCAACCATCCATCCATACTTTTACCTTCAGGATGGGTGGGTAAGTTTAAAATACCAGCCAGTCAGGTTTTCAGGGTATCCACAATGAATATGCATGAAAGAGATTTGCATACCAAGGTGGCAGTGTATGCAAACCAATCTCATGCATATTTGTTGTGGATATCCTGAAAACCTAACTGCCTGGGGTTCCCCCCAGGACAGGTTTTGGGAATCGCTGATCTACTGTTTTGCTTTGATTGCAGCTGCTCTCTGTGGTCCCCAGAAGCTGCGGCCCTAGGTGACTGCCTAGTGTAAACTAATGGTTGGGCCAGTCCATACTAATAGGCTTCACTGTGATCCATCTTAGCAAAAGGAAACAATTATACAAGAACTGATGCTGGTTTATCATCTCATGCTTAGAGATGATGCACACGGACTAGCAGAACTGTTACTTTCTCTGCTGTATCTGTCCTTGGGGCTACTCTGAATGGTCTGCATTGTTTGCAGTGTATGAGGGCAGTCAGTTCACATACATAGCAACCAATTTTCACATGGAAAGGACACACACTATTTATTGTCCTTTGAAAATGATCAAGTACAAAATGTACAAGGCTGAAAATGCCGTTTCTGCTTTTTACCTGTTATTTTAGTGGGTGGTTGAGTAGGGGTAAAATAGCTTCCCTACATTTGAAAATCCTACAGAGGCAAGGGTTTCCTCCCCCAATTTAACACATCCACGGGAAGCCCAGGCATACTTTTAGAGTTGTTCTATTTTCAGCTTGTCTGTAGTTTACCTGGAAAATGGCTTTGAAAATTGATCTCCACTTTGATCTTCGCAGTGCTATCAATCTGGGTTCTATTAAAAAGAAAGTCCAAATACCGTCACCTAAGCTGCCTGCAATCATCAACGTCTCTCATTTTCTTTTCTTGTTCCCCTCCCCCTCCCCCAACAGCTCCTTCTATCTCCTTCATGCATCTGCACTGCAGATTGTGTTTGGTCTTAAGTTCACTAAACTAATTTTCCTCACGTTGCTCGGGGGCTTAGTGGGGGCAAACTCTACTGCAACGTTTCATCCATGAAAGCCACCCAGCCAGCTAATTTATACTGTAATTGATATGGCACTTGTGAAATGAAAGGAGAAAGGGTCAGAGGATGGGTCATGTGGAAAGCAGCGTGTTCTATAAAATCGCCCTCACTATATCAACGTGACAGCATTCTCCCGCAGGTAAAGCAAATAAACTGATAACGCTCCCATCTGGAGCCACGGAAGGCCACGCAGATCTATACCACAAAAAAAGGGTGAAAGTCAATCAGTGATTTTGTTTTCTGTGTTTTCCCTTATAAACACAATACAGCAGGGAAGGGATGGGGAATTCTCTGGTGTCTTAAAATAACTTCTGCCCTTGTTTGCTTTGTCCTGGCTTGTGAGCAGCTGGAAAGACGGATGGGAGTGGGTTAAGTGGGTTATAAAAGAACAACAGGATCTGACCGCACACTCTTGCCAAAGGAGGGCGGCTCTGTCTGAAAGGTTTCCGCCTCCCTGGGAGAACCGCCCTCCTTTGGCAAGAGTGCGCGGTCAGATCCAGATCCTGCTCCCACGTGCAGCTTGTTGTGGCCTTGAGTTCCAGCGTTAAAGCCAAATGCATTGCCTTTTCTGTTCAGGCCAGGTGGCAGGGAGGCAATGTTATGTGAAGGTGCTTCCTGAGGCTGCAGATGCAAGCTGAAGAACAAAGCGATTCTTGGCGTTCTGCGGTGCGTTGATTGAATCCCCAGCGAATGATCTGCAAGACTCATTTTGCATTGCGTCAAAAAAACAAAACAAAGAAAAAAACCCCCTCCCTTCTCCTTCCCTCCGCTCCGTAAACCAAGTACTGTCCTGAGTGTCGACCTCAACTCAATAATAGTCGCACCAATGTGCACGACAGGCACGCTATGTGGAAAAAGTGTGAAGCTGAAATGGAATGCATTTCAAGTTCATTTATCAGTTGTAAAAAAAAAACCTGTAAGATAGTATCAGGTACAAGCCAAAGGATAGATTTATTAATGTGCGTTTAAGTGTTAACCCATTAGTGCCCAATGTTCCCATATTTGTTCCCATATATGGGAACATTGGGCACTAATGGGTTAATGAGAGTTAAGCACATAGGTCTTTATTAACAGTAATGGCAAGCATTAAAATACATCAATACATGTTAATATATTAATGCATATGAATAAATCTAGTCCTTATATATAAGCCATCTGGGGCAGGGATATAACTATTATACCTAAATGTAAAAGTGAGCAATCGTCCAATAAGCAAAATTTGCATCCAAAAAAAAGAAATCAATTTTCATTCAGCAAGTCACTGTGGTGCCTATTTAATAACGTGTAGTACGGTTTTGCAGTTACTTCCCATTCTGTTCACACAGATTTGACAAAACAGCATGCTTTAGCCGCATGGAAAACATGTGGTTAGATCAACAGGCTGTGATCCAGGGAAACCCATTCAAATCCCACTGCTGCTCCTTATGATGTTGAGCAGCTCACTCGGGCCCTTTTACAGAGCGGCAGTAAGCCCATCGCGGGCTTACCACTCGCTATTCTGGGACCACTGCCAGCCCAACTCAGCCGCTGGTGGTTATTCCAGGTTGAGCGCACACCATTTCTGGGGGGAAAAACCACGGAAACGGTTAGCATGGTGGTAATCCAGCGGTAATGGGGCATTGCTTAATGGGTGGTGGTAAGGGCTTCCCGCCGCATGGCAACACGGTAAGAGTTTTCTTACCGCCTGGTCATTTTGTTTTTAGGGCTTTTTACCTACTGCGGTAAAAAGGGCCCTGGCCTTTGGGGAAAAACGGGCCCTGCCGCTACCGCAGGGTCCTTTTTCCTGCAGCTTGGTAGAAGGACCCCTGAAGCAGTGACGATCCTAGGTTGGCTGCCACCCGGGGAGGATCGTCGATGCGCACCCCCTCCCCAGGGTGCAGCACAACACCCCCCCCCCCCGGCGCATCAATTCCCCCACCCCCGGGTGCATACTTAGCTCCTGGGAGCAGCCGCGCGGCTCTCGAGTCCGTAACCTGTTCCGGGGCAGAGGGAGCAGAGAACCAGCACAGCCAACAGGTGTGCGGCTGCTCTCTGCACCCATCCAGCGGTGTGCACCCGGGGCGGACCGCCCCCACCGCCCCGCCCTTGGTACGCCGCTGCCCTGAGGGCCTCTTTTACAAAGCTGTGCTACCGATTTCCGCTGCAGCAAATGAGAGGAAGCCCTTAGGATTCATTTTACTAAGCCATGGTAGTGATTCCTGGCGCTGCAAATGCGACGAAGCCCATTCAATTCATACGGGCTTCATTGCATTTGCCAAATGGGAATCACTACTGCAGCTTAGTAAAAGGAGCTCTTAATCCTCCATTGCCTCAGGTACAAACTTAAGGGGCTGATGTAATGTGAAAATTATTTAAAAATAAAATACATTTTACATTTTGGGTGTTGGGTTTTTAAAATTATTTTAAATTAATTCTCTTGGTAGTCGGGGCCTGAGGGTGTCTCAAGGGAATGGCTTAAGTGGTTTGGTGTTGTAATAAAATTATTTTATTGGTTTAATTTGGTATTTTGCGCTGAAGTGAGCATGCTGCGAGGGAGTGACCTGGTTTTGTTGGTATTATTGACATGAAGTGATGTTGAGGGGTTTTAGTGGGATTTTTGTGCTAATTTACTACTACTACTATTTAACATTTCTAGAGCGCTACAAAGTGTACGCAGCGCTGTACAAACACAGAAGAAAGACAGTCCCTGCTCAAAGAGCTTACAATCTAATAGACAAAAAGTAAAGCATTTAAATTTAAAATATTTAAGCAGTCAAGCACAAGAGAACAGTCATTACCCCCTTTTAGAAAGCAGTGCTTTCAATGGGCTGTTTTGTCATTACCACACCTGCAGCAGCTAACGTGGCCTTTGTAAAAAAAAAAAAAAGGGGGGGGGAGTTAATTTGTGGTTAAGTGGAATAAAAACACTGTAAAATGAAGTTGGGGATTTGTCCATGGATTTTAATGATTATTGTGGAATAACTAGATTTCTGTGGGAAAAATATTATTTTCAATTTTTTGTGAAAAAACAAGGTTCACTAATGTTAGTCTATGTTTGATTTGAATTTCTACAACAACACCAGTCACGCATGCAAGAATTACCAGAATTGTCTTGGTGCATGTCTGAGATTGGTGGACAGGTCCTCTGGTGGGAAAAGTGGCATCACTAGTGACATCAGTGGAATCAGTCTCCTAGGAGACAGAGTCAGTATCAGTTGTGGGGAGAAGGGCAGAAGACAAGAAGCTGATAGGACATGTTTGTGAGGTGCTCCCATATGAGAGAGAATTGTGTGAGAAATTGTGTTAGTTAAATGAGAGTGAAAGTATAGTCAGTCTACTGTAGTGAAGAATTGGCCTGTGATAAAGGAAGGCCAAATACAGCTTACTGAGTGGAAGGAAAGGCCTGTAAGAGTGTGGCTTTCTTTATCCTGACTAGGAATAGATTGGCTATAAAAGTCATGGGCTTTGTAACAGCTTGTTTGAGTACTTATGTGTGTGTGTGAATTTTAAATGCTGTGTGATTGTGAGCTGGAGCCACTAAGATCACTGCTCAGATAAGCCAAGCCCTCTTAGTATAGGAAACCAAGTTACAGAATAGGATGATCTACTCAGGGATTTTAATCATCTGTTAGCTAGATGTCCCAGTAAAAATAAAATACATTAGAAAGAAACCATTATCTACAGTGTAGGGAGCTAGTATCTTTTATTCAATTTGTTACAGACAGGTTAGTAGGTATTTCATACAGAAGGCCAGGGGCGTAGCTACGGGTGGGCCTGGGTGGGCCCAGGCCCACCCAATTTCACCTCTGGCCCGCCCACCCAATCGCACACACACGCCCTCCCACTTTTCTTCCAGGCCCACGCCAGCCCCAGCTCCCATTGCCGGCCACTGCTGCTTTTTCAGTTGAGCAGCAGGGCCGGCGCTACAAAAAGAAGAAGCGCTCAGCTGATTGAGCTGAGCGCCAACGCTAACGAGAAAAAATGTTTAAAAAAAAAAAAGCGCGGCACCAGGTCCGCAGGCAGCCTTGAGGCATTGGCTGCTGGCTCTGCAGGCTCCTCCCTTCTCTTACGTCACTGCCCCTGGAGCGAAACAGGGGCAGTGATGTAGGGAGACGGGAGGAGCCTGCAGAGCCAGCAGCCAATGCCTCAAGGCTGCCTGCGGACCTGGTGCCGCGCTTTTTTTTTTTAACATTTTTTCTCGTTAGCGTTGGCGCTCAGCTCAATCAGCGGAGCGCTTCTTCTTTTTGTAGCGCCGGCCTGCTGCTCAACTGGAAAAGCAGCAGTGGCCGGCAATGGGAGCTGGGGCTGGCGGGCCTGAATCAGGAGAGGGGAAAACAGATGGAAGGATGGGGAGAAAGAGGGAAAACAGATGGAAGGATGGGGAGAAAGAGGGAAAACGGATGGAAGGATGGCAGAGAGAGGGAAAACGGATGGAAGGATGGGGAGAGAAAGAGGGAAAACAGATGGAATGATGGCAGAGAAAGAGGGAAAACGGATGGAAGGATGGGGAGAGACAGGGAAAACGAATGGAAGGATGGGGAGAGAGAGGGAAAACAGATGGAAGGATGGCAGAGAGAGGGAAAACAGATGGAAGAATGGGGAGAAAGAGGGGAGATGGATGAAAGGATGCAGAGAGAAAGGGGAGAGACTGGAAGGATGTGGAGAGAGAAGGGACACTGAACAGAAAAGGGTAGAGAGATAGAGAGACACTGGTTAGAAGGAGGGAGAGAGAGACATTAGATGGAAGGATCAGGAGAGAGGGTAGATGGGTGGAAGGATGGGGAGAGAAAGAAGGAAGACGCTGGATGGAAGGGTAGGGAGAAAGAGGTGACAATGGATGGAAGGATGCAGAAAGAAAGAGGGGAGACTATTGGAAGGATGGGGAGACACTGGAAGGATGGGGAGAGAAAGAGGAGAGCTGCTGCATGGAAAGGGGGAGTAGTGAAAGATTGGAGAATAAGAAGAAGGGGCATGGGGAGAACAAGGGTGATAAAAAGATGAAAAGCCATAAGTAGATGAAGGAAATTAAAGAATGGATAGTAAGAATGAATTAAATCAGGACAGAGAGAGAGAGAGGCAGAAAAATATTGAAGAAAGCTAAGAAAAAGGAGAGAAAAATGAGAAATGGCCAGGAAACCGTGGCAGAAGAGTTAAGCGAAAACGAAGGAAAGCAGAATCTAGAGACTGGGAGCAACACAATGAGAAAAAGTAAATGGCCATACAACAAAGGTAAAGAAAATAATTTTATTTTTTAATTTAGGATAAAGTAATATGGTACCTGTGTTAATAAAGTTTCAGAGACCAATACTTCCTTCCTTAGGTCAGGAGAGGATACCATAACAGCATTATACTGACCTGAGGCAGGAGATTTTGGCCTCTGAAAGCTCACTGAAAATGTGACTAAATTTTGCTGGGGGAGGGGGGGGGGGTAGAGAGAAAATTTTGTGCCCATCCACTTTGGGGTCAGGCCCACCCAAAATCAGCAGTCTGGCTACGCCACTGCAGAAGGCGTGGAGAAGAGGAAGAAGACCACTGTGCTCCAACGGAAGAAAGGAGGAGAGCTAATTCATGAAAGAAAAAGACCACATATAAGTGAGAGACTGTTCGGAATTCAAAAATGTGTGGGATAAACACCTGGAGGGTCATTTTTGAAAGGGACGTCCAAATTGCGATTTGGACATCCTTGCAAAATGACGAAATCTAGGGGCAGGGAAACCCGTATTTTCGAAACAAGGTGGACCTTCATCTTTCATTTCAAAAATACTGTCAGGGACGTCCAAATCCTTAAATTTCACCGTCCCAAGATTTGGACGTCCCTAGACATGGTCTGATTTTCGGCGATTTTCGAAACCAAAGACGTCCATGTCAGAAACGACCAAAAGCAAGCCATTTGGTCATGGGAGGAGCCAGCATTTGTAGTGCATTGGTCCCCCTGACATGCCAGGACACCAGCCGAGCACCCTAGGGGGCACTGCAGTGGACTTCATAAATTGCTCCCAGGTACATAGCTCCCTTACCTTGTGTGCTGAGCCCCCCCAAAACCCACTACCCACAACTGTACACCACTACCATAGCCCTTACGGGTGAAGGGGGGCACCTAGATGTGGGTACAGTGGGTTTGTGGTGGGTTTTGGAGGGCTCGCTGTTTCCTCCACAAACTTAACAGGTGGGGGGGGGGGGGGGATGGGGCTGGGTCTGTCTGTCTGAAGTGCACTGCATCCACTAAAACTGCTCCAGGGACCTGCATACTGCTGTCATGGACCTGAGTATGACATCTGAGGTTGGCATAGAGGCTGGCACGACATTTTTAAAGATGTTTTTTGAGGGAGGGAGGGGGTTAGTGACCACTGGGGAAGTAATGGGAGGTCATCCCCAATTCTCTCCGGTGGCCGTCTGGTCATTTCAGGCACCTTTTTGTGCCTTAGTTGTAAGAAAAACAGGTCCGGGTGAAAACGTCCAAGTGCTCGTCAGGGACGTCCTTGTGTTTTCGATTATGGGTCAAGGACGTCCAAGTGTTAGGCACGCCCAAGTCCCGCCTTCGCTACGCCTCTGACACGCCCCCTTGAACTTTGGCCGTCCTTGCGATGGAGTGCAGTTGGAGACATCCTAAATCGGGTTTTGATTATACTGATTTGGACGTCCCTGGGAGAAGAACGTCCATCTTCCAATTTATGTCAAAAGATGGGTGTCCTTCTCTTTTGAAAATGAGCCCAATAGGAATCCTGTTTAGAAGGAATCGATCCAAAGAAGCTTAGTGGAGATTAGGTGGCAACACTGGTAATTGGAAAGCAAAGCCAGTAATGAGTGGACTTCTACAGTTTGTGCCCTGATCATGGCTGGGTAGATTTGGATGGGCTGGAATGAAGCTTTTCAAGGGCTTCTATGATAACTTCAGAAGTTTTACAACAAGGACAGTGCTGGACAGACTTCTACAGTCTATAACCTGTAAATAGCATAGACAAATCAAAATCAGGTATACATATGTTGTATCACCTCATACCTTATGTAATGATTTTATCTTCTCAGGCAGACTGGATGGACTGTACAGGTCTTTTTCTGCCATCATTTACTATGTTACTATTGGGCTCATTTTCGAAAGAGATGGACATCTAAAAAGTGACATAAATCGGCACTTCGATGTCCATCTCACAGAAACGTCCAAATCGCATTTTGGACGCCTTTCTCGGAAGTCCATCGGAAGAACGTCCAAAGCTCAAGGGGGCATATCGGAGGCATGTTCAAGGCTCCTTGGATGTCTTTGAGCCATAATGGAACAAAGCAAAAATGTCCAGCACTAGAACTTGGACGTTTTAAGCTGGACCTGTTTTTGTTATGAATAAGTCACAAAAAGGTGCCCCAAATGACCAGATGACCACTGGAGGGAATCAGGGATGACCTCCCCTGACTCCCTCAGTGGCCACTAACCCCCTCCCACCCCCAAAACGTGTGGTGAAGAATATTACTTGCCAGCCTCTAAGCCAGCCTCCGATGTCATATTCAGATCCATGACAGCAGTATGCAGGTCCCTGGAATAATTTAGTGCACTTCAGACAGGTGGACCCAGGCCCATCCCCCCACTATCTGTTACACATGTGCAAGAAACTGTGAACCCTCCAAACCCACCAGAAACCCACTGTACCCACATATAGGTGCCCCCTTCAACCGTAAGGGCTATGGTAGTGGTGTACAGTTGGGGGTAGTGGGTTGGGGGGCTCAGCACACAAGCAGGGTTGCCAGGTGGAAAAAATGTTTTCCCACCCAAACGAGACCAAAACCAGCCCAAAACCCACCCAAAGTCAAACCCCGCCCCTGAAACCCCCACCCCCGCCGTCATCAACCCCGCCCCCGCCATCATCGGCCCCGCTTCTTCCGTCACCGCCCCCGCCTCCCCGTCATCGGCCCCGCCCAGAACGTCACTAACCCCGCCTAAAATGTCACTAACCCCGCCCAAAATGCCACTAGCCCCGCCCCATGGCCCGAAAAACCGCAAAAAAACCCGCTGAAAGACACCAAAACAAGCCCAAAAAACCGCAACCCGCCGCGGGCAAAACTTTCCCGCAGTGGGTCGCGGAAAACCACCCAATTGGGCGGGAAAACCGCCCACCTGGCAACACTGCACACAAGGTAAGGGAGCTGTGTACCTGTGAGCATTTTATGAAGTTCAATGCAGTGCCCCCTAGGGTGCCCAATTGCTGTCCTGGCATGTCAGGGAGACCAGTCCACTAAAAACATTGGCTCCTCCCACGTTTAAATGGCTTGACTTTGGACATTTTAGACTTGGATGTCTTTATTTCTAAAATGGCTGAAAATCAAAGACGTCCAAATCGCAAAACGTCCAAATTCAAGGACGTCCATGGTATTTTCAAACACAAAAGATGGACGTCCATCTTTTTCGAAAATGACCTTCTCCCTGCCTCGGAATTTGGACGTCTTTGTAAAACATCCAAATTCTGACTTAGATGTTTCTTTCGAAAATGCCCCTCCACGTATGTTACACGGAAAGAGGAAACGGAACAATTAAAGACAGATACAGAGAAAAATAAAATACTTAACTTTGTGAGAGTTAGTGACATGGGTTCCTTAGGCCTCAGATACTGTAAACTTTCATCTGTAGAGGAGAGAAGGACACAAAAGAATCAGTTTCTTAATTTGTTATGCCAGTAAAAGTTAAAGAATTTTGTAAAAGTAGTAAGAGAAACGTTGATACCTATCTGATTTTGAGTCCTGGGAAAGCTGTATTGTAATGCCAAGTTAATCCTCCTAAGCAGTTATTATTCACCCTAGTCTTTGAAAGGAAGATTTTAACAGAAGTTTAATTGATGTAAAGGTTCTGCTGAGTAACAGATTTTTAGCTATTCTAATTAGCGAAAAAGCTATTTATTTTAATATTTATCTGCAAACTTGTTTATTTATTGCATCTAATTTATTGGAACCTGTGCAATCACAAACATTTGCACTTTCGTATACCAATTTCACTTTAATTAGAGTTTATTGTGTCACCAATTATTTGAAAAACTGAATAAAATAAAACATCTTTGTTAACATCTCTCTGGTGCTTGGCAAATTTAACCCCATTAGTTCAACATTTCCCCTAATCTGTTTTGAATATATTGTGTAAGGTTAGTATTTTTGTCCTGCCCTACCAGAGTTAAATGATTGATCCGAAGTACTCAAGTCAGGACTACAAAAGGGTAATTGGTAGGACAATCCCTGTCTTTGGGAGAGAGTGGGTAACACAAATAATTAATGTGGGGACTTGGACTATGAATTTGTATGCACATGCTAACACCCCTGACTATTTAACATACCACCATGACAACCTACATCAATACCTGGTGCCTAATCTGGAAATGTCAAGCCAAGCAAAAGGGAATAGAACAGGTTGGTGCTTTCCAAACAACGATGGAGACGTTTAAGGTACCAAATGACTCGATACAGCTGTCGTGCTTCGGCGCTAGTGCGCCTGCACCAGGAGTCTACAAAATATTAAAGCATGTATAATACAAACATAGTCAAAACAAATATAAAGTGAAGAAATAAAAAATTAAATAAAAATTCTCTTTATATAAAAAATATAGAGGTATTAAAAAATGGAAGGATGTGAATCAAAATTAAAAAACAGTAAAGCTAAAATACACTCATAAAAATTATATCAAAAATGGAAATACAACCAAATATACAATAAGAAGGACAAATAAAGAATTCCATATTGAGCTACCTTAAGCCAAAAGATTATAACTATAATGTGACATAAACAGATTGTATATGTGACAAGAAAGATAGGTACAAATAAAACTTAGACCTCCACTGTTTGTGGGTCCTGTACCTTGCCTAATCTGGAAATGTGCCAACGTATAAAAGATGCCCATTGGCTATGTCCTGGTAAACCCTTTTTAAAAGACACTACCAAAGTCCTTTGTAGCTTTTCCACAGTACATACAGAGAAATGCAATGACACAATTACAAAATATGATGAATTTTCAGAAACCAGTGTTGCCATTGTGATAAATATGTAGTTAATTAGCACAGCTTTGAGTGAACTCATGGTTACCATGATAATAGAATACCTCTACCTAGTAATGTATGTTATGTGTCTGTCCTCAAGCATTCAGTTATTAATAGTTTATAGTTTATTCCATTTACTATACCACTTGGCTTTTATAAGAACACAGTGGTGAACAATATTAAAAACTAAAACTAAAACCAGAAAAGATCTACAATATCAATAGGAAAGCACAAACATCCAAGATCAGGCAATCCAACCCATACCCATATAGGGAACATTTCATTCTTCTGCCTTGATCCTGATTCTATCTATACAGAAATAGAAACACTTGTCCTGGGATTCTATATATATTGCGCTGAGATTTCTGCTTGGACATCGACGCGTATTCTATAACAATACTTATAACTTAGTTAACAAGCTAATCAGCACTAATAATTTGATGTTAAGCAATTATTCACTTTAATTGGCATTGATTAGAATTTATGTGTACTACTTGCTAAACGTATTCTGTAACGTGGTGTGTGTAAATTCTAAGGGGTCTATTAAAAAATATTTCTCTGCAGATACATAGAGAGGTATATTTTTAAAGCACTTAGACTTACAAAATTACATGGGCCATGTTTACTAAGCTGTGCTATAGGTGTGCTAGCATTTCTAGCGCGTGCTAACACTAGAGACATCCATAGGAATATATGGGTGTCTCTAGCGTTTACTCCATGCTAATTTTAGCGCGCACTAAAAACGCTAGCGCATCATAGTAAACAGGGCCCATAGTAACCTATGGAACTTTGTAAGTCTAAGTGCTTTGAAAATGAGCCCCTTAGGTATGCCTCTCTATGTATCTGCAGAGAAGTATTTATTTAATAGCCTTCAACTTCCTGCAAAAAGATCTCGTCACTATCGAATGTACATGATATTGCATTGTAAGTTATCTACTTCTACTAGAAGGTTTGAATGTAAAACCAATAAAAAATATTACCATCAATATTAAGATCTTCAGTGCTATTTAATTGTCAAGGAACGGCTCCTGGCTGGTTAAAAAGCACTTAACAAATGCAAGATAGCTGGTTATCTCCACTGAATATTAGTGCTTAGCGCATAGCAGCTAAGCAGCTATATTGCACGATATAACTGGCTAGCTGCAAATATTCAGCACTTTGCCAGCTAGGTTTAGCAGCCAAAGTGGACTGCTTAAATAGCAGTCCTAAGTAGTAAGGCACACTACCATTCGTCAACCGTTAGTTATCTTTAATTGATTTTGACAGGTGGCCATGCCCACTTCCGGTCACGGCAGCTAGTCAGAATAGAGGATCCTTCCAGGCACTGCCCCTTCAATGACGTCAATGGATATGATGTCACAGCCTCGACCATGCCCTGCCTCTTTTGCATAATCCCATCCCTAAACCCACATTATTTGCATAACCCTGCCTTCATAGCCATGCCCCTTTTCCAAGATGGTACAACTACTGTACACATTGTGCCACTTCCTGTTTCACACTACTCACCGCCATCATGGATGGGGTCACGTAATAGAAAGTGACATTAAAAGCACCCAACACCACATGCGCAGCTTAAACTTTTTCTTTTCTCTCTCTGTCAGGAATGAAAATAGGCATTTTTTAAAAACCTTCACAGTACTTTATACTCCTTTTTTATGAACAGTGCAGCAAAACATCATCTCTAGTAGTTCCTTGTTGAACCAGGGGTGCGGTTGTCATTTCCTCTTAGTTTTCATTTTGAGTGGTGCTATTTCGTTTAGTGTGTTTCCACTTAGTTCTCCCCAGTTTCTCATGAAGTGAATGCTAGTGGGTATTATGTTTGTTTGATCTTTCATCGCTGTTGACCAGAAGCTATGGTTGCCTACTTTTCCTCTGGTTAGGGCAGTGTGTGGTTTCCTCGGTTCTCTGTTTTTGCCATTCTCTTTCCATTGACGTGTGAAAGTGAGTTTGTTATGGTCTGACCATGGCACCTCTGCCCAGTTATGATTCTGTATTATATGGTTATTATTGTCTAAGAGTCTGTAAGCTAGTATGTCTAATTGGTGACCTTTTACATGAGATGAGGTGGCTGGTGCCATTTTGAACTTCCATTGTTTCAGGAAGTTTGTTAGAAACCTGGTGTTGGCGTCATGTTGATTGTCTATGTGTAGACTGATATCACCTAGTAGAAAGACTGAGAAGTTTGTGCATATGTTTGATATGAAGTCCATGAAGTCATCTTGGATGATGAACCATCTTCCAGGCTGATGGTAGAAAAGTATACCTCGTAATTGATCAGTAAATGTTGAGTCTGTGATTTTGCATGCCATAATTTCAATCGCAGGGGATATATGTTCAGCTATGGTTTCTACTGTAAAGAAGGATTGTATATTAAGGCGACCCCACTTCCTTTCTTTTTAGTTCTGTTGATGTGTGTTATTTTATATCCTGGCAGGCCTAAGTCAAGCAGTACTGGGTCGTCTCGCATTTACTACCATGTTTCTGTTATGAATAGTATACCTAATTGTTTGGTTTCAATCCATTCTCTAATTATGGTTGCTTTGTTAATTACTGATCTCGCATTTGTGTAGCCTAAAGGAATGGGTACATATGTATCAGTGTTGATGTTGGTGTACTTAACAGTCTGTAAATGTCTGCATTCTTTTTTGATGTTGTGGCCATTGCAATTCGTATTTGTGCTTATCTTTTTGGTATTGGTTAGGGTGTTGATCTCTGGTTTGTTTTGGTTTTTATAGTTTTGTCTTTCCAGTTGGTGAGGGGGGAATCGTCTTGCTGTAATAAGTATGTGGATTTTGTTCCATTCGTTGAATGAGGTGGCTTGTAACCCCATTATCCATAGTATTATCATGCAGTAGGAAAACCATGATCTGATAGTGCACATAATGGGATATGTTATGGGACTTGTGGTAGAGTGGTAGTGATTAGGGGTTAATTGCCTGAGCCACCAATGGTCTACCCAAGTTGCTTAGTAAACTTGGCTTTATGCCACAGTTTTTCCCTGATGCACAATGGTGCAAAATTGTGTATTATAAAGACTGAGACAGAACAGGCAACTAAAAACGTGCCAGAAATTCAATCTATCATATCTAGGGGGCCTGCAGTCAATCGAAGCTTGACACAGAGACCATGAAAAAAGAGTATTTGCCTCCATGTATTTAGGTAGGATTTCTCTTTCAGGCTGTCGTTCTTCCATAGTCAGCCATGCAGCTGTGAAGGGAGAGTTTAGAGTGGGCTACAGGCCACAGTGTAGCTCTCATGTTCACAGATTTGATAATTTCCTTAGTTTGCTGTTGGAAGAAAGGTTACAGATGCAGACAGTTCTCTTTTTCAAGTTGTTGGTTTGGAGTTATTTAATTTTCAAGCAATGGAGAGAGAAGGGGAAGGCAAGCTGAACAGGATAGATATTTGTAAAACTAAGGAGTGGAGGAGTGGCCTAGTGGTTAGAGCACCAGTCTTGAAATCCAGAGGTGGCCAGTTCAAATCCCATTGCTGCTCCTTGATCTTGGGCAAGTCACTTAACTCTCCATTGCCTCAGGTACAAACTTAGATTGTGAGCCCTCCTGGGACAGAGAAATATCCAGTGTACCTGAATGTAACTTACCTTGAGCTACTACTGAAAAAGGTGTGAGCAAATCTAAATAAGGAAAATAATTGACTTTAAGATTGGATTGCAGCTGTGAGAAAACACTACCACAGTGCTTGTTTTAAATCTCCACAAAACTTATGCTTCATTGTTATTAGGTAGGCTTCTCTTTCAAGCTGCCATTCTTAATTAGTCATTTGTGCAGCTGTGGAGAGTTTAGAGTGGGCGAGAGGCCACAGTGTAGCTCTCATTTTCATAGATGTGTCAATTTCCTTTGTCTGAAGGAAGGTTACAAATGCACGTTTCTGTTTTTCAATTACTGGTTTGGAATTACTGCAGGTAATGGAGAGGAGAGGGGGGAGGTGAGCTGAATAGGACAGGTATTTGTGAGACAAAGGATAGTGATTGACCTTAAGCTTGTTTTAAATCTCCACAAAATGTATATCTTGATAGATATATTTACATATCTTTATTCATCTCAGAGTGTTGCTTCACTTTATTGTTTAGTTATTTTCCTAAATGCACTTAAACAGCCTTATTTAAGTCAGAAACATTTCTTTTCTTGAGTCTGTTATATCTTCTTCCCCAGATTATTAGGGTGTTGAAGATCTTTGATTTATTTGGACAGAGCAGATTTTTATATTAAAGTAGGTGAGATTTCAGAACTTTTTATCTATTCAGTATAACAAAAAGCCAGTTTGTCTTTGGCAGCAATTAACAGGGGAGTGTTAACTTCACAGACAGTGCTTGATGAGGTTCTGAGTCTCCTTGAAGTAGGAAAGTTGAGATTCTCTGATAGATATGTAGTCATTAAGTAGAATTGCGCATTCTATTTATATGTTGTACTTTTATATCTTGAAACAAGGTAAAATAGTTTTAAAGTCCATTATCTGATATCTAGCAGGCACTTCTATGCACTAGAGACATCGACTGAATTTCGCTGCTGTGAAATTATTTGGAAGTTTAATTGAAGGGGTCAGCAGGATATCAGAAATTTAGAGATAATATAGGTTAAAGATATGAACTTTAACTCATGGAATTGCAGTTATGGTTTCATCATTATGCAGTTCCTGAAGCCTGATGTCGTTTGATGATCCAACTGATGCAGTTGCAGATCACTGGAGGCTTTTTCTTTTGTTGTTGTTGTAGATCTAGCTCATCACAGGAAAGAGAGAAGTTTCTTGCTTGTAAAGCGCAGGGAGACAAAAAGTTGCTTTTATCTAATCAAATCAAAGAAATCAAACTGAGTGAAGAAAAGAAAACTCAAAATAAACACAGATCTGGTAACCGACATATACTGAGCAGAAGAATTTGAGCAGTAAATAACTACTACTACTACTACTATTTAGCATTTCTATAGCGCTACAAGGCATACGCAGCGCTGCACAAACATAGAAGAAAGACAGTCCCTGCTCAAAGAGCTTACAATCTAATAGACAAAAAATAAAGTAAGCAGATCAAATCAATTAATGTGTACAAGAAGGAGGAGAGGAGGGTAGGTGAAGGCGAGTGGTTACAAGTGGTTATGAGTCAAAAGCAATGTTAAAGAGGTGGGCTTTCAGTCTAGATTTAAAGGTGGCCAAGGATGGGGCAAGACGTAGGGGCTCAGGAAGTTTATTCCAGGCGTAGGGTGCAGCGAGACAGAAGGCGCGAAGTCTGGAGTTGTTATTTACAAATAGTGTGTTATTTTGCTTTATTTGGTCTACAAGTAGAAAGAGATAAGAGCTCCCTGAATGAAACTGAAAGCATTTGATGCATCCTCAATATCTGAAAGTATGTTTAGAGGCTACTTTTCAAAGCACATTGAGTTTGTAACTTTGTAAGTCTATGTGCTTTGAAAATGAGCACCTTAATTTTACATTTATATACTCCTATATCTCTTATGATATTTTCTATATGTTACATGCTTTTCTATTATATTGCTTTGGTTATGTAAACCATCGCAATACAATAATGCTATGTTGCTGTCAATGTCATTATTGATGTAATGTATATCCTATCATATGATGCACCAATCCTGTCCACCTTGCAAAGACATGGATAGTATATGAAACATGGGAATAACATCCATGCACATGAGATCACTTGTTGCATACCACCTTAATGAACTGTATACCTGACCTGAAATAACATATCACCTGCAAGATACAGATTCAACAATAGCCTAAAAATATTCCATGACACACAATGTGCACTACAGCCAACGTTTGTGCTTCACTTTCCAAGACTACCTCTTGAACTTTATCTACAAAAGTGACTTTTCTATCCATGAAACTATAAGATATCATTCTACCTCTGTTGAACTTTTGAAAGACTATTTTACTTTCATGGAAATTGGTTGTTTTGTAATATCTTATTTTCAGTGACTTCAAGACACATCAACAAATTTGAAAGTATTTTGAAGATAAGGTGGACTCCCCGAGGCAGCTGTAACGAAACATGGTCCATGTTGGGGACATATTATTTTTTTCTGATGAACTTTGAGATTCAAATGTTTTTGAATTTCATGTGAGTCTTTGGCACAATTGATATACCCCGTTCACAAGAGCTTCTGCACTTTTAAGATAAGTACTTTATATTTGGCCATGGTGAGCCACTATTGCCACTACTATTTGATATCACAATTTTAAAGGGTTTTCTTTGAGTTTTGCGTTATTGAGATAAAAGGAACTATTTTTGAAAATTGTGCAGTGATTATACTTATAGTGTTGATGGCTTATGACTGTACGGTGCTGCTGCCCTCACTTGTTGTGAGCCCATATACATTTTTCATGCTGTATGAATGGTAATATTGTTTCAGTCGAACATTATATTTTTTTGATTGATCATTATTTCTTCCTTTATTATTACTACCCCTGTGTTTGGTGTGTGTTTCACTAGGTAACATCTAGGCACAGGCATTTACACCAGCTATAGAGCTGGTCTAAGTGATTGTGCCTTAAATGTAGGCATTTTGTTTCTACAACTTCTGCTATTATCCTATAAAGAAAAGTAGGACCTGCTTTTCTTTATAATATAGGCTTGAAATGGACACCTGCTGTCTTGTTATAGGATTACCCTTGTACAATGTACCTTTACATTAAGGGCCCCTTTTAAAGCGGCGGTAAGCCATTTGCTAAAAAGGAAGTACCGCCGGGCTACTGCAGCAGCCCGGCGGTACTTCCCACCCCAAGTGCACCATCATATCCAGTGTTACAAAAAGATATTTATTTGTGTATCGCCAGTGTGTACCTGGCGGTAATCAGGCATTGCTGCCCAGTTCCCAGTTACTGCACGGGAGCCCTTACTGCCACCTCAATGTGTGGCAGTAAGGGCTCCCTCCCTCCCACGGCCATTTCTTTTAAAAAAGAAAGATCTACCTTTTACCCGCTGTGGTAAAAGGGGGCCTCAGTGCATGCCAAAAACACACACCAATGTCAGTGCAGGCCCCCTTTTACCGCAGCTTGGTAAAAGGGGCCCACACTTTGGTGCAGGGATAAATGTGTGAATCAACATTTTTGTATGACAGGGACTGGATCTGGGTGTGTATTTATAAAGGCATGTAGTGGTTTCCTCTCTTTGCACATTAGGGACTGTGCACTGCTGAGAACTAAGTTGGAAATCTGCCAGACTGGGCTAAGATGAACGGCAGAAATTTCAGTCAGGCAGTGAATCAGTTCAAAGCAATTTGTGAGCTGACTTAGAAAAATCTGAAGCGTTCATGGCATAACTCTTTCTCTCAATTTGGATGTTTTTGACCTTGTTGAAATGTGACTCTTTGTACAGCACACTTCCATTTTAAAGTAATTGACTGACTGTGCTATTTTTGAATATTTAAAATCCATGCACATAAAAAGTCTCCCAAATGATATCGGCCAACAGATTTTCTGAAAAGCAAAATAAGTCTGATTTAGGCCGGGTTGAAGCTAAAATTAATCCATGTTAATATGAGTCAGACAGAGCTTCTCAGAAATATCTTGCTCCAACAAGGGGAGGAAGGCCGGGTCAGTCATGCTAAACAATTTGCTGAAGGTCTAAATAAGAGAGGGTATCCAACGAAAGTGATTAAAACCACATATAGACAGGCAAAGTATAACAACAGGAGTCTGCAATTGCAGGGGAAATCTCATTATGAAAATGTGACAATTGAAATTAACACATTTGTTTTGAAATTCATGATGGGAGGGAAGCAGTGGCTAGCTTTATTAAAAGAAATTGGGCCATTGTACAGTCCCTTGAAATCTTTCAAGATCAGTGAGTAGGAGCTGCCTTTTCTAGAGCAAAGAATTTAAAGGAGCTATTGTGTCCTGTGAATTTGCCCAAAGTAGGGATTTACTGCTGGCAGAGATGTGCTGGACCAAAGTGGACACTTTCAATGCAACCACTGTAAGACCTGTCCTATCACACTGGAAATTTTAGAATTTGTTAATCCAATTGATGGTAAACCTTTTAAGATGAAATGCAAGACTACATGTCAGTCGTCCCACGTGGTTTATGTATTACAATGTATGTGTCAAAAATCTTATGTAGGAAAAACAACCCATTATTTACATCAGAACATTACAGAACACCGCTCCTGTTTAATAGGAAAAAGATGAGAGCACCCCTTGTTGCACACTGTGTTGCTAAAGAACGTGCATTTGACACATTCAAGTGTTTTGTGATTGACCATATCCTTCCGAATATTCAGGGTGGCGATCGGGATCAAATTTATTTATTTGTTACATTTGTATCCCACATTTTCCCACCTATTTGCAAGCTCAATGTGGCTTATATTGTCCCGTAGAGGCGTTTGCCTTCTCCGGTAGTGAAACAAATACGAGAAGTTAATGTGGTCGGATAAGGTTCATGTGTTGTAGACACATTGGGAATCATAGAGAGGAAGAGTTATGAATAGTTTATTGCAAGCTTTGGTATCGTTGAGTTATGAATAGTCTATTATAAGCTTTAGTATTGTTGTGTTGCAGGGTTTAGGCACTTAAGTTGGGTCGATGGGGCACGCCTTTTTGAACAGGTTGGTTTTTAGTGATTTCCGGAAGTTTAGGTGGTCGTACATTGTTTTCACGGCTTTTGGTAATGCGTTCCACAGTTGTGTGCTTATGTAGGAGAAACTGGATGCATACGTTGATTTGTATTTGAGTCCTTTGCAGCTTGGGTAGTGGAGATTTAGGTATGTCCGTGATGATCCGATTGTGTTTCTTGTTGGTAGGTCTATGAGGACTGTCATGTATTCTGGGGCTTCACCATAGATAATTTTATGGACCACAGTGCAGATTTTGAAAGCAATACGTGCTTTGATTGGTAGCCAGTGTCATTTTTCTCGGAGGGGTTTGGCGCTTTTGAATCGCGTTTTTCCAAATGTAAGCCTGGCTGCCATATTTTGGCCGGTCTGAAGTTTCTTTATGAGTTGTTCTTTGCATCCCGCATAGATTCCATTGCAGTAATCTGCATGGCTTAGTACCATTGATTGTATCAAGCTAAGGAATGTTTCCCTCAGGAAGAATGGTTTCACTCATTTGAGTTTCCACATTGCGTGGAACATTTTCTTAGTTGTAAAGTTAACTTGACTCTCGAGTGTAAGGCTTCAGTCGATAGTAACACTGAGGATTTTCAGGCTATCTGAGATAGAGGAGGGTGTAGTTAGGGATGTTTATACCAACACGATGTGAACAGTGTTGGATCCATACTTTATACACTCTGGATCAGGCAGCATTCTTCTGACACATTTTTTGACATGCTTCTGACATTGTATTTTTTTTATTGCAAGACCCTTCTAACTAAGAGGTGGAACAATAGAGATATTTAAAGAGTAAAGTTCCAGTTCTGGTTTAGGAAGAACGCCAGCATCCTCTGTGCATATGACACCATCTTTTGAAGCTCGGCATTGCAATTAAAAAAAAGTTAGCACAATATATATCTGAGCACTAATATTTATAGTTTGAAATAACTGGCACTTAGTCCCCTGATGAAGCTTGACTGAAAGTGAAACGGAGATCCCACATAGGAACAAAGCTAAGTGCTTGTTGTATATATAATGTAACCTGTGGTTAAAATTATTTTGTTTACCTGAAGGAGGGCTCAGGGCAGCCCAGTGACAACCAGAAACAGTGTGAAAATTCACGCATGTGCATTGAGGTTCAGGGAGACCTGCACTGACACCCGTATCTTTAAGTAAGTGTCTAAATGATTCTAAAAGTATTTGCAATGTTATAAAGTAGAGATTTTAAGTGTGTAAACCCATGTGCTGTGACTTTATTTAAGTCCTGTTTGTAAGTAGAACGCTGTAAATTTAAAGTGTTCATTTTTGGGTTTATAAGAGGTTTAAAAATGCAGATTTGTACATAAAACAGAGAAGGACATTGCTCTGACTTGATTTATATTGTTAAAAATAAAAAATGAGGGTTTTATAGGTTATTTTATATATTAATTAGAGAAGTGGGATGTTCAGAAGTGTTTGTGTGTATGAAAGGAGATTTCTGATTTGCCTCACCGCTCACAGAAAGAACCACCTGGCATAGCTAGAATCTGATTGGCTGCACAGCTGTGAGAAGGAGCCTGTTTCTAAGGGGAGTTTAGAGTAGAGAGTTGCACGGGAACAGAAATCTTACCCATCCCCGCCTGTCCCTGCTGGAATCTTACCCATCCCCACCCATCCTCACTTGAATCTTACCCATCCCGCAAAAATGTAACCCATCCCAACCCGTCCCCACCCGTCCCCGTAAGAATTTAACCCATCCCCACCCATCACTGTAAGAATTTAATGGTACATAAAAGAAAATTCCAGTCAGCTACCTCAGTCTCTCTCTGGATTTGAGCCACAGCACTGTAGGCAAGGAAGGAATGGAAGCTGAAACTTGGAACACTCTGGTGTGCACATGTAAGATTTGTCTCTGATTTACTGGCACTGTGTGCTGAGAGGTCACCACATGCACACGCCAGTAGGTCAGGTGACATCTGATGTGCTGTTAAAGCGAGGAGGAGGAGGAGACAGCACTCAAAGAACTTGGTACTCGGTAGATGAGAGGCTGGTGCAGGTGTAGCTTACACTTCCACGGGAACCACGCAGAACTGTTTCCATCCCCGCAGGAACCCCACAGGAACTGCTTCCGTCCCCATGGGAACCTCGCAGAACTGCTTCCGTCCACGCGGGAACCCCACAGAACTGCTTCCGTCCCTATGGGAATCCCGTGGGTTCCGCGGGATTCCTGCAAACCCCGTTCCCTTGCAGCTCTCTAGTTTAGAGCCTCTTGGGAGAAGACCCTGGAACTGAAAAGAAGAAGGAGTTTATGTGATTGCTGTCTGTGTGTTTGGTAGAGAATGACACAGGGATGGGGACTGGGACAGAGCCTGTGGGGATGGAGCAGGGACAGAGCCTGAGGGGACAGGGGCGGGGATGGGGACAGAGCCTGTGGGGATGGGGAAAAAAGTGTCATTCTTTATTTTGAGGAAAAATCATTATTAAAAAAAAATTACCACACTGTTTTGGCTTGTTTAGCTTTCTTCCCTGCTTTTTTTTTTTTTTTTTTGGTGAGTTGCTCCACACATCAGTTTTAATAAAATAAAAATGTAACTGCCCACTAAAATGGCAATTCTGTGCTGAGGAATCTGTTATAGAATATCAGTGTAAGGCACACTGTCGTGTAGACGCACCCATTCACAACAGGTTAATAGCAGGTATTGTTACAAGAAATGATTTATTTTGGGGAAAATAGCTCTAGAGCAACTCGCCACTGTTTATAATTTAAGAGCAGGTGCTGTATTTATAAGTTTTAGGATATTAATTTCTCCACCAATCACCAAAGGTGATAATTGCAATAAATTAAATAGATTAAGTATATATAAAAGATACCATATACTCAGAACACAAAGAGACCATATTTTTAGCTTCAAAAAGATTGATTTAATATACAATTGCACACGAGAGGTAGGTTTTAAGAGATCTTTACAGGTAATCTGTGCATAAAATAGAACAAAGTAGCAGGTAGGTTAACTTACAAGTCCTTGTTACAAGCATGCTGTGGTCCAGCTGATTGATGAGCACATGTTGAGGGGCAAGGCGTCAGCAGACCCCAAAGAGAGCAGCAGGTCCCAAGAGGAGGCAGGTTCCAATAGAGCGAACTGGGCTGTTTCCAGGCCTTTTATAATGTTAGCAGAGAAGCATGGTGTGTGCATGTCCTGGATATTTTGCAAGGCATTATGGTTAATGTAGTCTGTTCACATTACCACATTATAAGTCCTTCCTTTCTGCACATGTCTGAAAGCTGATGGGAGGGGCAGGTATACCTTTGACAAGCAAATGTCCTGTTTATGGTCTCCCCTCTGAAGTCTTTGTCTTCAATGGGTTCTCCAGACTTTCTGTCTCTTGGGTCTTTGGTTTTCAGAGATGTCCTGATGAGCGTCCAGGTACCCACCTTTTGTTCAGTCTTTTTAGGTGGGAGGGCAGAGAGAGTTATATATCTCTCTTTTGTCTTTGTTAAGTGTTTGTAATTAACTATCCCTGCTATCAGAAGCTCCCAGAAAAAGGGATGGGGGAGAGAGGGGCTTGAAATGAAACTATTCTCTCTGCTGCAGTGTCAAATATATATTTTTAAAAGCTGCACAAATATATTGGTGTATATATATGTATCTGATCCAACACAACATCATGCTACACATTTAATTCTGATGATTGGCTTATACCATAACAGTCCCTCTCTTGGTTCCGAGATACAAACATTTTTTAATATATTGGAGCGAGGAACCATAAAAATTAAAGGCTAAAAAGAAACTCTAACTCTAACCTAGTACAGTAGCATAATTTCAAAAAGAACAGTAGCAAAGATGCTGAACTGTTTACATGGGCATGTGTATAGGGAGAGGTGAATCTTTTAATAGTGGACATTGAACAGACTGGACCGTGCAGGTCTTTTCCTGCCATCATCTACTATGTCACATCACAATGAATCTTGGAATATGTCCTTAGCTGGAATATGACTGTTATAAGCAAAAAGACTCATCATTATTACTTTTGTTTACTCATGACTTACATTTAGGCTGCTAGGGTTAAGTTTTCTGTGGTCAGTTTCATTAGGCTTTCATTCAGTCAGGTGGCAGAGTATGGCTTTGCTCTGGTTTAAAATAGGATTGCAAGTACACTTTATATGACTTCAGCCACAGAAGTGCCATTTTGCTCTATTTCCAGAGACCACCTCTTTTTGTGTCACCTGCTCAGGGGCATAGGCTGCTCCCAAGTTTGTGCCACAGGATATCTTACCCAGTATGCTAGCCAAATCAATAGCATGAGAGTGCGCAATTGACCAATTTATGCCACCGCAATGGGGTGGAACAATCTATTCAGTCACTATTCTCAGCGTGTGACATTCCAAGGAAAAATACTCTGTGAATGTTTCCCTATATTCTCTATCTCAGAGGCTAACTGAGGTATTCACAGCATTGATAAGCAAGAGTGTAAATGTGGAGCTATTATACTACTGTTTCATTAGAAACAAGAAAGACATATGTATGCAATTATAATAATTTCCTAGGTTACTATTACACACAAAACAATTATTCCTATCAATCCTATGCAATAATATTTACTTAATCATTGACCAAATAAACAAAAACAGAGTCATGGTATAGTGCCATGAACTACCTTTCAGAGAGAAACTTTTTATTTTTCAGAGAGAAACCTTTTATGGGTAATGAGTGTGGTAAAAGGTTACCATATTTATCTGCTTTAGCAGTGTTTAATGTAGCAAATTAATAGACAATACTCATGTGTTTAATGTTGTAAAGAATTTAGAAAAGATATGTTAATTTTGCTTTGCACACAGCCAATATTTCATTCCAGAGAGAGCATTTTGCACCTACTGGCTGTGATGTATAATACACTAAAAAGGTCAGAAACATTCCCTGTACTGATTGTACCTGATAGATCATGTAAAGAGAAACCTTTGCTCATATTTTCAAATATACACCTGTGAATATATAACCTTAGATAGCAATTGGTAGAACTTAATATATGTCTGTAGCTTGTATGATAATCTTTTCTGTAGCTTTTCTGCCACTGAAAATAGTCTCTTTTTTTTTCTTTCTTGGACAATGTGAACTAATGGAGGGACTGTTAGTAGGGAGGGTCTATGAATGTCTGTGTATAGTTTCTTGGGTACTCCATAACATAAAACAAACATGTAACATGGAGACCACATGACAAACAAACAAAGAACTCTATTAGGCCTTTAGGTCTCCGATCGTCCATTCCAGATCCAGGATTGAGCTTAACCTGCAAGTAGAACACAAAAACACAAAAGCAACGTACACGGCATCCATCTTGGATTTGCCAAAGCATTTTCATTCATTTAGAACTAAGCAACAATTAGCAAAATTAATAAAGCACAAAAGCATCATCTGTGGCATCCATCTTGGATTACCACAGCAGTTTCATTTACTATCTCATAAGTAGAACAGCATAGATCTATTCATTTAAAAATGTAGAAGAGGCATAGATCTATTTTAAAATGTAGAACAGGTATCTGAGATAGCCATATATATATTAATTACTAGCGCCATAAAAATATTAATCTCGTAAGTAGAACTCAAACTCTGAAAAAGACAAGAAAAATAAAAACACTTTCACATTAATTTTAGCAGGTCACATGGCTGGTTCTGGTGTGGGGGATCCCTCTCTTGTTCACAGTTCCTTCCCATAATCTTAGACCATTGTATGTGAGCAGCGTGCAGTGCAGACAGGCTTTATTTTCTTAAGCTTTAGTTTCTTTTCTATAAAAATAAGCATATCTTGTTAATTCACATTAAAGCACAATATTAAGTTTCAGCTCCAGCGGGAGTTACCTATTATAAGGAGGCATTTTTAAAACTTCTTACCCAGTATTTTTTAGTTTCAACTCCAGTGGGAGTCACTCATCAGAAAAAAGACATTTCTAAATCCTTAAACAATATTATCAAAAACAAATTACAACAGAAGCTATCACAGAGAGACATTTTAAATCTTACTTATTGCAGCGAGACATTACTAAATCTTTCAAAAGAACAATAGAAGAATAAATTTTAAATCTTTAGAACAATAGAAGCTACATTTTAAATTCTTATCAGTGTTCAAAAGGTTTATAGCAAAAACTTTTTCTATTTTCCTGTCAACCTATTTTAAAAATTAGCACCTGGATTTCCCTGCCATCTGCAGAGTGGGTCATGCTGTGGAGAAGTCCAGTCCAGGCTGGATGCGTCTCCTCATGTTTAATTGAAATACATTTCAGGGAGGCCTGAGAATGTGTCTGGCACGGTAGGACCTGCAGTTATAGGTTTCTGCTTATCTGGGGGCAGGTTTCTCTTGTTATTGTTGTAAGAGTTCTGGGCAGCTGTCTGCAATATCTGCAAGGCTCTTGCAGTAAGGGTACTAGTGGGTTTATTTTCCCAATAAGAAAGATTCTCACCATGAGATTTTAAAATGTCCCATGCTTGCTTGCTTGTGGGTTTCAGTATCTACATATTGAGGATCTGATTTCTTTATTAGAGGTTCCCTTCTATGGGAGCTTAGATCAGAATGTAGCACAGGTGGTGCATCTGTGTGTTGAGGAGCTGAATATTTAATTGAAGGCTCACCTTTATGAGTGCCTAAATCAGAGTACAGAACAGGCTGTGTTCCTATGCACTGGAATTTTGGATGCTGTGAGGGGGCCTGGGGGGCCTTCTCTTGGTATGGAGCTAGATAAGGGTATAAAGTGGGTACAGCTGCCGCCACTGGATGTACTGCATAAGGCTGATATCTTTGTACATTTCTGGCTTTCAGACACAAATTCCTAGCAGAGGCAGGCTCACCTGGGGCCCAAGAGCAGAGAGCTCTTGCAATAGTAGGATGCATGCCCTGACAAATTTCTCTCAACCTCTCATCATCTACGCTTACATCTAGTAGATCTCCTGGGATCTGCCTTCTGGAATTTCTTCCTTCCACTTCCCCTGTCATAATTAGCAAAATAATTGCCCTCCTTACATAATCTTCAATACCCTCATTTTTGCCCTGCTGGACATATGTACTTAAGATCTTGAACGTTCTCATGCCAAAGGATACACTCGCAGCGATTGCCAAATTTAGCAAAGAGAAACCCCTTTGTCTTGCCAATTGAATAGCTCCCTCCATCTGTTCTACAAATTCAGGTTTGATACAGAGACGGATCACTTTAATTAATTCCTCTGTATCAATCCTCCCTTCCTGTTCTAATTTCCATAATGCCACACAAGCATGGGGGAACTTGTCAGGGTCTATCTTGCCTATTTGTCTGGCTATCACTTCTATATCTGTCTGTGAGAGGGGCTGGGAACTGATCGTCTGGATGAGTCCACCCGGTAGCTGTCTAGCCTCAGATACTTTTAACACGGCTGAAACAGGCATGGCTGTGGCTGTATTTGGAGGGGCACATGGAAGGCCTGAGATAGCTGATATCTGCACATGAGAATCCTGTATTTTTTCAGTGTTATTCTCACCTATAGGGGATGTCTGCAGTATTAGCTCTCTGGTTAGTTGTTTTAGCCTTGGGACCTGATTTGCTTGCATTTCTAAAGCTAAAATTTGGGTTTTCATTTGATTTTCCTGAGCTTGCTGATGTTCTATCTGCTGCCTAGAAGAGTCCAATTGATAATTTAAGCACCTATTCATTGTGATCAAGAAATCCTTTTCTGTGCCTACCTGCTTGCATTCTTTCTCTTTAGCTAGTAATTTATCGTTCAATTCTGCATGCTCTTTTAAGGCTTTCTCACACATGGCCCACATTAACCAAGTGCATGCAGAAATTCTCTTGCTCCCTTCCTTAATTGAATATAAATTACAATATTTTTCGAATTTGCTCTCCATATCAGAGATGCTACTAATGTCCTCCACTATACTAGGGGTCCATGGATTGGGGCCCGAGGATTCTATGCATCGCTTAAGCAAAGTGGGGTTATGTACACCTAGAATAGTGTGTTTATCTGTGTGTATGTCTTCCTCAGAATTATCCGCAAAATTAGTTTTTATTTTATGCCAGAGCATGCCTAAAATTTTTGTTATACAGTACATAAAGTACATAATTGCGTAAGTACTTAAGTATTGGCACGCTGGCAGGGACCAAATGTCCATTACGCGCAACATCTTAAGTAGTGCCCTGAAAACCTTATCAATTTATCAATCGGAAATTTAATTAATGAAACCTGATACTCAGTTCTCTATAAAGCAGCAAAATACAAGAATATAATTTAAGAACACTGCTACTTCATTCTACTCGCACAGAATACCTGCCCACGTTCTGCACCAATAAATATGTTACAAGAAATGATTTATTTTGGGGAAAATAGCTCTAGAGCAACTCGCCACTGTTTATAATTTAAGAGCAGGTGCTGTATTTATAAGTTTAGGATATTAATTTCTCCACCAATCTCCAAAGGTGATAATTGCAATAAATTAAATAGATTAAGTATATATAAAAGATACCATATACTCAGAACACAAAGAGACCATATTTTTAGCTTCAAAAAGATTGATTTAATATACAATTGCACACGAGAGGTAGGTTTTAAGAGATCTTTACAGGTAATCTGTGCATAAAATAGAACAAAGTAGCAGGTAGGTTAACTTACAAGTCCTTGTTACAAGCATGCTGTGGTCCAGCTGATTGATGAGCACATGTTGAGGGGCAAGGCGTCAGCAAACCCCAAAGAGAGCAGCAGGTCCCAAGAGGAGGCAGGTTCCAAGAGAGCGAGCTGGGCTGTTTCCAGGCCTTTTATAATGTTAGCAGAGAAGCATGGTGTGTGCATGTCCTGGATATTTTGCAAGGCATTATGGTTAATGTAGTCTGTTCACATTACCACATTATAAGTCCTTCCTTTCTGCACATGTCTGAAAGCTGATGGGAGGGGCAGGTATACCTTTGACAAGCAAATGTCCTGTTTATGGTCTCCCCTCTGAAGTCTTTGTCTTCAGTGGGTTCTCCAGACTTTCTGTCTCTTGGGTCTTTGGTTTTCAGAGATGTCCTGATGAGCGTCCAGGTACCCACCTTTTGTTCAGTCTTTTTAGGTGGGAGGGCAGAGAGAGTTATATATCTCTCTTTTGTCTTTGTTAAGTGTTTGTAATTAACTATCCCTGCTATCAGAAGCTCCCAGAAAAAGGGATGGGGGAGAGAGGGGCTTGAAATGAAACTATTCTCTCTGCTGCAGTGTCAAATATATATTTTTAAAAGCTGCACAAATATATTGGTGTATATATATGTATCTGATCCAACACAACATCATGCTACACATTTAATTCTGACGATTGGCTTATACCATAACAGTGTAAATGGGCATGCCTAATGTGGCACGCAATGTGTGTAATTCACAGTATTCTGTTAGTTGTGCACATGAGTGGCAGGCCCACCCATGCCCCTCCCATGTTCTGCCTATGTGTATGCCCCTCGCAATTATGCGCTATAGCACTCACGTGTGCCCTTATAGAATATAGTGTGTAGTACATTTACATGTGGAAGTAATACTACTATGTGCATTAACATGAACAAGGTATACAATTGCCTTTTAATTGAATTAACACATCTTTTTGTAGGTTAATGTGTTTTAAATCAGTTTTGGGTTTACCAAGCAAATTTAAGCCACACTGGCTTCAGGTGTCTAGTTCTGCTACCAAATCACTAGGTTAGCTCAAGATGTAGTATATTTTGCTGCACATCATATGCCTGCCGGCTGCTGGTCTCATCATCTAAATTGCAAAGGCTATTACAAATTCTGTGGTCTAGGAAATTCCATTACCCAGAAATCTGCTTGTTTCTTTGGGTTTAGTTCACACCTTGTTCATTTGTAGCTCAAGGCGAGTTGCATTCAGGTATATTAAATATTTCCCTGGCTCCATAATTTGCAGCTGAGACAGCAGAGGGTTAAATGATTTACCCAAGTTAAAAGGAGCATCAGTGGGATTTGAAGGCTGGCTTATACAGCTCTCAACCCCCTTGTCCAACCATTAGGCTACTCCTCTGCTCTCCATTTCCTAAACAGCTCTATGACCTCAACTAAATTTTAGGTTCATGGCCAAATACAGCAATGCATTTCAAAGTTGTCCTTCCCATAAAAATTGTTCTGTGTTTAACAGCATACAGCTGTATTAAACACCTACTGTAAATGTTTCAGCATAGCTGATATTTGATGAACCATGCTGAAATGCTGTTTTTTTAGTATGTGTCACATTTTTTTTTCAGTTATAATACTGCAGAGGTCTAGCCATGACAAAACATTTCAAGATGCCAGCTAGTTTTGCTGATATTTCATTGTATCTTGTAGAAGACAAAATTGAACAAGTAAAATCTCTTGTTTCCTGCTTAGTTTCACAAAAAGAAAGTTTTTCATTAGATGCATAGAACATAGAAAGTGTAGGCAAATAAACACCATATGGCCTAGTCAGTCTGCCCATCCATGCCATGTACTCTCCCTATCACTCGCTTAGAGATCCTATTTATTTATTTAGATTTTGCTCACACCTTTTTCAGTAGTAGCTCAAGGTGAATTACATATATTTCTCTGCCCTATGTACTTGCCCCAAGCTCTCTTGAATTCAGATACTGTTTTTGTCTTCACCACTTCCTCTGGGAGGCCGTTCCATTTCACCACCCTTTCCGTAAAAAAGTATTTCCTCAGGTTGCTCCTGAGTCTATCCCCTTTCACCTTCATCCTATGCGCTCTTGTTCCAGAACTTCGCTTCAGTTGAAAGAGATTTGCCTCTTGTGTATTTATGCCAAATAGGCATTTATATGTCTATCATATCTCCCCTCTCCCACCTTTCTTCCAAAGTATACATATTGAAATCTTAAGTCTGTCTCCATACGCTTTATGACGAAGACCACTGACCATTTTAATAGCTGTCCTCTGGACCAACTTCATCCTGGTTATATCTTTTTGAAGTGCGGTCTCCAGAATTGTACACAATATTCTAAATGAGGTCTCACCAGAGTCTTATATAGGGGCGTCATCCAGGGGCGTAGCCAGACAGCAGATTTTGGGTGGGCCTAGTCAAGAAGTGGGTGGGCACCAAGTGTTCTCCTCCCCCCCCCCCCCCCCAATGCAATGAGGCCAGTATCAGCAGCTTAGGAAGCTTAGACTGCTGAAGTGGAAGCAGTGTTTTTAGCACCATCAGGGGGAGGTCTTCAGCTGGTGAAGCTTGGGATCCCCACTAGCTAGCACTAAATATGTGTTGCTGTTGGGTGGGCCTGAGCCCTAAGTGGATGGGCCCAGGCCCACCTGTGGCTACGCCACTGGCGTCATCATCTCCTTTTACCTACTGGCCATTCCTCTCCCTCTGCACCCAGCATCCTCCTAGCTTTGGCTGTCACCTTTTCTATCTGTTTGGCCACCTTAAGGTCATCATATATGATCACACCCAAGTCCTGCTCCTCTTTCATGCACAAAACTTCACTCCTTAGACTGTACTTTCCCCTGGGTGTTTAAGCAGCCCAAATGCATGACCTTGCATTTTTTAGCATTAAATCTTAGCTGCCAAATTCCAGACCATTCCTACAGCTTTGCTAAGTCCTTCCTCATGCTATCCACATCATCAGGGGTGTCTACACTATTGTAGATTTTGGTATCTTCCTCAAAGAGGCAAACCTTACCAGAAAGCCCTTCAGCATTATTGCTAACAAAAATGTTAAAAAGAACCAAACCTTGCAGCACACCACTGGCATCCTTTTCCTCAGAATGAGCTCCATTTACCACTACCCTCTGTCGCCTTCTCCTCAACCAGTTCCTAATTCAGTCAATCACTTAGGGCCTATACCGAGGACACTCAGTTTATTTATTAGTTATTTATGTGGAACCGTATCAAAGGCTTTGCTAAAATCTAAATAAACCACATCTAGTCCTCTCCCTCGATCTAACTCTCTGGTCACCCAGTCAAAGAAATTAATCAGATTTGTCTGACAGGACCTGTCTCTAGTTAAACTATGTTGCTTCAGGTCCTGTAATTCATTGGATTCCAAAAACTTTACTATTCTCTGCTTTAAACATGTTTCCATTAATTTACTTACAGAAGTCAGACTTACTAGCCTGTAATTCCTAACCTTTCCTTATTCCGCTTTTCTAGAGAGGTACCACATCCACCCTTCTCCAGTCCTCTGAGATCACTCCCAACTCTAGAGAAGCACTGAAAAGGCAGCCAACGGAGCCGCTAGAACTTCCCTAAGTTCTTTCGTACCCTCAAATGTATGCCATCAGGCTCCATCGCTTTGTCCACCTTTAGCTTAGCCAGCTCCTCATGAACACAGTCCTCAGAAAATCGTTCAGACACTACCACCCCTTCAATTCTATTTGTGTTTGCCTTCTGTGGTCACGTTCCTGGCCCTTCAGCTGTGAACACAGAACAGAAATATTTGTTAAGCAATTCTGCCTTATCTTTACCAGCTTCTACATATTCGTCCCCTTCACCTTTGAGTCTCACAATGACACTTTTGCATTTCCTCCTATCACTAACACATCTAAAAAATGTTTTGTCCCCCCATTTTACCATATTGGCTATTTTTTCTTTCATTTGCATCTTTGCTTTCCTGACTACTCTACCAGCTTCTCTTAGCTTTTCCAGATATTGTCGCCTATCTTCCTCTTTCTGCGATCTCTTGTAGTTTATAAAGGCTAACCTCGTTTCCTTACCTTTTCAGCTGCTACTTTTGAGAACCAAAGCGGCCTGCATTTCCTCTTACTTTTATTTACTTTCTTTGCAGAAAGGTTTGTTGCCCTTAAAATAGCTCCTTTCAGTTTTGCCTACTGCTTTCCAACTTCTTCCAGATGTTCTCACCCAATTCCTTGAGGTAATCCCCCATCTGAAGAAAGTTAGTTTTTTAAAGTCTAGAACCTTCGCTTTTGAATGAACCCTCTCCACACCTATATTAATATTAAACTACACCATCTGGTGATCACTGGATACTAGATGATCACCTACTATAACATCAGAAACACTCTCCTCATTAGTAAGCACTAAGTCCAGTATGGCCCCATCCTGTGTGTGTTCCATTACCAACTGCTGGAATAATTCCTCCTACAGAGAATCCAGGATATCCCTGCTTCTAAAACACCCCACAATAGGGATACCCCGATTAACATCTGGCATATTAAAATCACCACTCAGTAGTACTTCCCCTTTCACAGCTATAATTGGAATGTCTTCAATTAAATCTCTGTCCACTTTTGTCTGTATATCACACCAATGTAAATATTTTTGCAGATTGACCCACAGTGCCTCTTCCTTACCCTGTAGGTCCTGTAACTATGTGGCTTTAATATTATCTTTAACATATTATGCCACTCCTCTCCTCCCTATCTTTTTTTTTTTAATTTTATTTATCATTTTACTTAATTACATTCACATTTATCACATAAATGTAAGGAAATACAGAAATTAATATAAAAAGGAAAACATTTTCTCTCAACAATATATATTTACATAATTGTCCACAATTGGAAGATCCAAGATCAGGAAAACAATCTTAAAGAAAATAAGAAAAACTCAAAATGGTTAATCTTACACTTCACATTTTCTGAGGGAGGAAGGTTAATCGGTTATTGCAGCCGGTACAGTGGTAACTGAAAGAAGTTGCTGCAGAGGATTCTTCATCTGTTTCCACAAACTCTTATAATTTCTTAGGTTCAAACAAATAAGTAATAAGGTAAATAAAACACTTACAAGGGAATCCTGCTAGGAAGATCCCACCTGGGGCAATGATTCCTGGCTGAAAAGCCAAGACTTCACACCTCCCAGTCTGCGATTCCCTTGATATGTCAGGAAATATATGCATCTTTGAACCCAAAAAACTATCAACCATATATCAGAAATACAATTTCAAAACGTTGTTCCTATCTAATCAAAGACGAAAGTCACTAATAATATAACTCTATCTATGACTTCTGAATTTTCCAAAATGTCAGTTAAACACATCTCTTTTCTCTGAAAGAAGATTTTAAAGGAAATATAATTTTAGTCACCAAAAGGTGGCTATCAGAAGGTATTAGCAAAGTATCAGAGAAATATTTCTTCAAGAATTCAGTAACTAATATATAGGATATTATAGGTAAATTTATCATTCTCAAGTTATTTTCCCTTAATTGGTTCTCCAGAAATTCCAGTTTTTACAAGAAAAATAACTATTCTTCATTACCAAATTATCTAATTTTCTCTCCTCCCTATCTTGTCGTTCCTAAACAGATTATAGCCCGGTATAACTATATCCCAGTAATGGTTCTCTGTGAACCATGTCTCTGTGATTGAAACTAAATCCAAATCAGCTTTTTCCATCACAGCCTCAAGATCTAAATCCTTATTCCCCCCTAGCACCAATAATACTGTACACATGTAACTTACTATTATCATAGCAGAAAATGCATGTTTCTGCCCAGCTCTGTATATTTAAACCTGCTTCATTTTAAGGGCACTGTTTGTTTCTCAGCATGTTGTGTGGAGGTGGTGGACTAAGCAAGCTTCAGTCAATCACACTAAAACATGACTTGTAGACAAATAGGATTATTCAGCAAAGCTATAGCAACTGTATTCAATTTCAGAGAAACTGGAAGTTTTAAAGACTATGAAACCTTTTTTTATTGGACCAGAAGCAGCAATATAAGAGTAAACAAGCCTCCTGCATGCCACCTAAGTACATTTATCGTAATTCTTTATATCCTCATTCAACAACGCTTTTGTAGGTTATCACAACCCACTGATCATGGAACAAACATTATTTTCAAAAGGGGAGGGAAATATGTCGGGAAAGAAGAAAAGAGGGTCACTTGGTGGTGGAATGAGACTTTTCTCTGTTTTGTGAATTGGAAGTCTACAGCAGCCAGATCACAGATATTTTATGATAGATTGAAACCTCTGGATCAAAGTTTTAGGATTTGTTTTTTGTTGTTGTTGTTTTAAATACAATCATTGATAATATTGGAACAACATTCAAAAAATAAGCTGAGCTCCTAACTTTAGACTGTTAAGTAAGGTGCCTACGTTTGTCCCCTATTTTCAGTCAAACATAGGAGTCTTAAGTTTTCTGCTCATAATTCACCTTCAAAAGTTGCACTCCTAAATTTAAGATTGCTATTCATTGCCTAGATTTAGGAGCCCAGTGATTAACATTAGTGATAACCTTCTAAAGCTCAATATACAACGGGGTTCGAGCAGGCAGGTGCGGCTCCTGTCCGCTTAAACCATGCTCTGAGGGCCGTCCTTAGATATTCAGCAATACGTAATGGCACAGTATTGCTAAATATCCCCTCTGATTGTAGCAACACTGTGCGGTTAGTGCCGGGTGTGTCCATGAGCAGAATAACGGAGGAGACGGCAGCCATATTGAGTGCTGATGCCAGCAGAGGTAAGCAGGGAGATGGAACCATAGAAAAGGCAGTCCTATTTTTGCTTGCTTAGCTATGCAGGCGCAGGCACTTACATAACTTCCGGGTCAGCAGCTGACCCGTATATTCAATGCTGGGACCAGACATGGCCCCAGCATTAAATTTTCTGGTTAGATGCAGCCCATGGTGATAGTAGATATAAAAACAGCTGACAGCTGTGGGCTGAATATCAGGTGGTAATTTTGTTTCCCTGCTCCTTAGTCCAACCCTGTTGGTTCTCACATTATTGGCTCCTAAATTTGAGAGATTAGTGATATTTTGAGCATAAATTTAGGTACTCAGCCCTAGTAAATTTTCAAAGGGCCCAGTATTCAAAAGATTTAGGGAGGAAGTTATCAAGGTTCAGTAAAAGACAAGCTATTACCACACCTTGATTTGCCACAGGAGTCAACAACCTGTGGTATCTCAGTTCCGCAGGTTGCTGACTCTTGTGGTAAATGAATAATTCTGCTTGTGAGCCACCTCACTAACAGTATTATTGTGTCAGCCTTGCAGCGTCCAGCCTCAATGCCATGGCCCGATGCTCCTGGGCCTGACGTTAAAGGGGATGAGGGACCAATTAGAACCCCCTCACAACTCGATCACACTTCTTTCCAATCACGACTCTCCCCCACCCCCTGAGTATAAATGGGGGGGGGGGGGGTTGTGATCAGGGAAGGGACTGTAAACAGGAGGTTGGGTGGGGGTCATGATCAGAACCTTTTTAAAGTCAGGCCTGGTAGCATTGGGCCTTGGCTTTGAGATCCGAAGCCCAGCTTTTGACTGGGGTTATTTTACCCTGATTTTATGGCTATAATGTGACTTGTAGCAAGTTGTGTTATGGTTTTTATGTAGGAATGAGCTCTTTTACATATTTTTGATCTCATTACTATGTAACCCACAGTGACCAAAGTATCACTGCGTTAGGACATAACAAACTACATAAAAGTCCTTGAAGTCATGTTAAAGGGGAAATTACCACAGCTTAAGGCCCTAATTCAACTTGATAACTTTCTCCAACTTATGTTCCTTTTACTAAGGTGCGATAATTGATTTAACTCACTCTAAATGCTAAGAAACCTATAGGTATAAAATGGTCTTAGCATTTTGGATGTGCTAATCATTAGCGTGCGCTAA
The DNA here is from genome assembly GCF_901765095.1 of Microcaecilia unicolor. NCBI lineage: Eukaryota > Metazoa > Chordata > Amphibia > Gymnophiona > Siphonopidae > Microcaecilia > Microcaecilia unicolor. The sequence goes on from NC_044032.1 coordinate 390,907,512, forward strand.
ATCAGTTAGTGCCAGTGTTGTTCCTAGCTTGTTCGTCAACCAGGGCGGGTTGCACTGTGCACCCCATGCATCACCCTCCCCCCAGAATGTCACCCCCTAAGGCGCGCTACACCCCCCCTAAAGTACATCACATGACCTTTCCTCCTAGCAAGAGGGCACACGGAGCAGGCGTGCGGCTGTTGGCTCTGCCAGTCCCCTGGCCCAGAACAGGAATTAATGTCAGAGGGGGCAGGGCAGCCACACGCCTGCTCCGTACACCCCTTTGCTTCCTGTACCCGGGGCAAACCGCCCCGCCCTTGGTATGCTACTGGTTAGTGCACCTTAGTAAAAGGACCTTTTCAAGAATTATGCTCCTAAACTGGTCTTTTTGCAAAGGTATTAGAGCCAAGTGCCTAAATTTGTAATTAAAATTTCACTAAACTCCTCCGGATGGCAACAGGGGCAGACTTAGAGCAGGGGAAAAAAGGAAGTTAGTACTGATTTTGAACATTAGGTCCTAAATCTAGGCAAATGAATGGCAAACCTACATTTATAAGCATAATTTGTAAGCTCCTGAATTAAGATGAATTTTCAGTTGAAAACCTAGGTGAGGGGAGTCTAGTTATTAAGGTTTATTATGGCCCTAATGCACATTATTTGCCTCTTAATGCATGTTAAAAGATACAAACTCACATTATATTGCCATAATGCACATTAAAATGAGGTGACGTGGGCTATACAGTAATGAGATGCAATGCATTCAAATGGATGCAAAATAGCTCATTACTTTGTAAACTGAATAACAGTGAACACACTACAAGATGCATTATTCCTGGGAATATACCACCAGCCAAAAGCTGGATCATTGGGCTGCAAAGCCATGGCATGATGTTCCCATGAGCTTCTTCTTAAAAGGATGGTTGCTTGAATCAGGAATTTCCCCATCCTCCTTCCCTCCAATGCCCCTCCTCCAGCATATCTTCTTCCCAGTGCCCCCTCCCCCAAAGCATATCTTCCCCCAACGCTCTCAAGTACATCCACTCTGCCTCATAGACCCTTCCAAGTACATCCTCCTTACCCCAAAGACCACACAATAACATTCTTGCTGCCCTGAAGACCCCACCCAATTACCAAAACATCTCCCCATCCTTCCTTAGAGCACCTCCCCCCCTCCTAGGCCTGCCTTTCAAATTCCCTGGTGTCTAGTGGGGACAGGACAGGAGTGATCTTTGGTCACTCCTGCCCTTTGCTGGCACCAGATTGAAAATGGCACTGGTAACCCTTAGCAGTGGTCTTGTGGTACTACAGCTAGTGATGAAGCTGCAGTATAAAGCTATAGATTGTAAAGAGTTGCACAGGGACAGAAATGTAACCTGTCCCTGCCCTTCCCCATAGAAATCTATCCTGTCCCCTTGGGAATCTAACCTGTCCCTGCCCATCCCCACCGCAAGTAATCTCATTTATCCCCGCCCCGGCCCACCTCATTGATGCAGCCTAGGGAAGGAGGAGGCAGCTAGCATCAGTGATATCTGCTGCTTTTTGTGACAGCGCTGGTTGGCCCTTCCTTTCCATGTTCAAACTGTGTATGCTCACTACAAATACAGAGAACTAAAATCACTAGCACATACTAGAGAAAAAGTTACAAGAGCTAGGACCAGAGCGGCAGAGTGAGACTTTGCTCAAAAAACACTCCCATCAGGCTAGCCCTGGAGGGAAGCTTTGGTGTAGGGGAGTGAAAGTGACTGAGAGCCAGATGCACTAAAGTCGTCGGTAATTCCCGTTCCCTACCGATTCCATAGGAAATCGGTAGGGTACGGGAATGCATCAATGATAGGGAATGCAAATGAGCTACTCGTTGTAGCTCACTTGCATTTGTTATTTTCCTTGGTTGCCAGTCGGAGAATCGGGACGTCCCTTTCGATTATGCACCTCTTCCTGGTCTCTTCAGCCAATCAAAGCACGTTTAGCTGGCTGGTGTCAGCTAAACACGCTCTGATTAGCTGAAGAGACCAGGAAGAGGTGTATAATCGAAAGGGACGTCCTGATTCTCCGGCAACCGAGGAAAATAGAAACATTTTGCTGTTGGGGGGTAAGTGGCGTGGTGAAGACAAAATAGAAGGGGGAAAAAACCCGCCTCAGTCACAAGCGCCGGCAGAGCGAAAAACGGCGAAAAAAAGATGTCCCTCACAAGCGCAGGGAGAGTACGTCCATAAAGGACGCCCCTCACATGCACTCGCTGCTTTTTTTTTTCTTTTTTTACCTATTTTTGGGGGGCCCTTTTCCTTTCCGATTCCCTCACAGGAGCCCTAACGAGAGGTGCAGACCTCTCGTTAGGGTTCCTACGGTAAGGGAACCGGAAAAACGGTAGTGCATCTCATTATAATAGCTTTTGAATAATTTGCATTCCGTTTTTGTTGCCTGCTACCGTGACAGGGAAAATGCCCTTAGTGCATGCCCCCGGTAAACTACTTGCGTTTTAAACTGGCTGGAACCAGTTTAAAACGCAAGTTGTGGGCTCGTTAGGTTTAGTGCATCTGGCCCTCAGTCAGGCACAGATAGTAGTCTGAATAATTTCATCTTGGTTTCAGTTTGATGACATCTAATTTCCCCAGAATTTTACAGCCCCCACCTACAAATGACTCCATTCACCTCCCCTCCCCTCTCGCACTGAGTTAGAGTGCTCTCCCCAAACTTACCTCAATGTACCCTAGTGGTCTAGTGGCCTTTTCAGGGAAGGAAAGATCTCCACACTTTCCTGCCCGCTGCCGATGATCTGCTTGCTGCTGCCGCTTTTTTAAAAAATGGCTGTCGAGCAGTGGCGTACCAAGGGTGGGGTGGTGGGGGCAGTCTGCCCCGGGTACACACTGCAAGGGGTGCAGGGAGCAGCCGTTCCTTACTCCCTCTGATGTTACTTCCTGTTCCGGGGCAGGGAACCAGCGGAGCCAACAGCCACGTGGCTGCTGCCAGCACCCCAGGAGGTAAGAGCAATGCACCTGGAGGGGGGGGGGGGGGGATTGGATGTGATGCGCCAGGGAGGGGAGAGGAAGTAAGAGCAATGCACCCGGGTGAGGAGGTGATGCCTCGGGAGGGGGGGGGGGGGTGCTGCGGCGATCTGCCCTGGGTGGCAGTCGACCAAGGAACACCACTGCTGCCGAGACTTCATGCAGTGGCCTCTCAAGACTTCTGCGGAAGTCTCAGCAGTCATTTTGATGAAACATAGTAACATAGTAGATGACGGCAGAAAAAGACCTGTACAGTCCATCCAGTCTGCCCAACAAGATAAACTCATATGTGCTACTTTTTGTGTATACCCTACTTTGATTTGTACCTGTCCTCTTCAGGGCACAGACCATATAAGTCTGCCTAGCACTATCCCTGCCTCCCAACCACCAGCCCCGCCTCCCACCACTGGCTCGGCAGAAGTGAGCAGATTAGCAGCAGCAGGAAGAAAAGATTGGGGATCTTGCCTGCTCTGAAGAGGCCACTAGACCACCAGAGTGCATTGAGGTAGGTTCGGGGAAGGAAGGCTCGCTCACCTCCACTTCCATGGGATCCCTGGGGACCTAGGTCCATTCCCGCAGGATCCCCATGGACCTGGAGGGGAACCCCACAGGATTCCCGCTAACCCTTTTCCCGTGCAGCTCTCTAATAGGTTGCTGGCACCATTTTCAATCTAGCCCCAGCAAGGGGCAGAAGTAAATAGGGATTGCTCCTGCTCGTGCCCCACTAAACACCAGGGATTATGAAAGGTAGGCACAGAGGAGCCTAAGGAAGGGTGGGGGAGGCACTTTGGGTGATTGTGGGAGGGTTCTTTGGGGTGGAGAGAATGTCATTGGGAGGGTCTTTGGGTCAAGCATTTGATTTGGGGAGCAAGGGGGAGAAGAGCAGCGCCTTCTTTAGAGTGCCAACCTCTTTAAGAAGGTCCTGAGAGAACCTTCTTAGGTGTAGCAACCTAATGCTCCTGAGTAATGTTAATGCTGCTTGCGAGGTTGATCACCAGCAGGGTTGTTCAAATACCATGGGAGTGACTAACCTGCAGTACTGAGCTACCACAGGTTAGTCACTCCCATGGAAAATTAAGATAGGGTAAAAGCTCATATTTTCATTAGAGGTAAAGGGGTATAGTTATCAAAGTGGGCTACTGTTAAAGTGAGTTATTTTAATGTTAACCCAGGTTATTAGTAACTACCGTATTTTTCGGACTATAAGACGCACTTTTTTCCCCCAAAATTTGGGAGGAAAATGGGGGGTGCGTCTTATAGTCCGAAGGTAGATTTGGCTGGCTGGCAGGACGCCCGGCCTCCGAGTTCCGGATCGCCGTCAGGGTTACCTCCTCCCCCCCCCCGGCCCTGTCACCACTTCTCCCTACTCATGCGATCTTCCCTGGTGGTCTAGTGACGTCGGGGCAGGAAAGAGCCCCCTCTTTCCTGCCCAGAGCGCTGCTCTCCATCCTCCTGTATGCAGCCTGACAGTCTCGGCGAGATTCAAAATGGCCGCCGAGACTTCAATTCTCGGCGGCCATTTTGAATCTCGCCAAGACCGTCAGGCAGCAATGCATACAGAAGCATGGAGAGCAGCGTGCTGGGCAGGAAAGAGGGGGCTCTTTCCTGCCCCGACGTCACTAGACCACCAGGGAAGATCGCATGAGTAGGGAGAAGTGGTGACAGGGCCGGGGGGAGGGCGATCCCAAACTCGGAGGGAGGGATTCGGACAAGACGTACTGGAGCACCTAGGTTTTAGAGGAGGGAAAAAGGAAAATTTTTTTTTTCCTATTTCCCTCCTCTAAAACCTAGGTGCGTCTTATGGTCCGGTGCGTCTTATAGTCCGAAAAATACGGTCTTGTGCAAAATGGGTCCTGTGCTATAATAATCCATCTTAACAGTAGTCCACTTTGATAACTTCAGAAGCTTAGCCGAGATTGGGTGGCGGGGCTGGTGGTTGGGAGGCGGGGCTAGTGCTGGGCAGACTTCTACGGTCTGTGCCCTGAAAATGACAGATACAAATCAAGGTAAGGTATACACAAAAAGTAGCACATATGAGTTTATCTTGTTGGCCAGACTGGATGGACCGTGCAGGTCTTTTTCTGTCGTCATCTACTATGTTACTATATGTTAAGATCGTAAGTTAGGCTCCTAAATTCGTGCCCTATTTTCACTCAAACTTAGGAGCATAAACAAAGGAGTGCAGCCTTTTATGAATATTTGTTCCAAAGAGGCCAATTTAGGTGTCTAACTCTGACAGCTAGGACAATAACCCTTTTTTTTTTAAATTAAAAGTTCCATAACTAAAACATACACCTATGAGTACACGGGAAATATAAAAGACATGAGCTACATCTTATACTTTTACCAGTATAAGTTCATTGTGACAATACAAAAATCTTACCTTACATAACAAAAGTCACGTGCACGAGCTATAAAGCAAAATGGGATAAAAACTGATAAAACCATATAACAATTTAGATGGAGTAATCTGTATTGTACAGTCACTTATCAGAAGAGGTAGCCATGTCTTTTTTCTTTCTTTATTTCCAGGCATTTGAGTTACCACATAAAAGTGTCGGCTATCACACACAAAGATATGATCATGTTACCCCCTTCCTAAATGTAATCACTGGCTCCTCATACAACTTAGAATTCAATTTAAAATTCTTGCTCTGACTCACAAGGTTCTCCACACTGGTATCCCTTCCTATCTGAATATTCCTTATGCCCTGCTCGTGGTTTTCATATTCCCCCTGTTTCTCATGTCCATTTGGATTCTACTCACTCTTCTGCCTTTTACTGCACAGCACCGCTTCTGTGGAATTCACTTTCAGCATATGTAAGGATGGTATCCTTGTATTTAAAACACATTTATTTGATGAAGCATTTGATTATTAGACAGGATTGGTTAGACAACTAGATTCCTTTGGACCATGCCTATCTGTATCATAATGCATCTGACTAACAGACTGAATGTGGCTCTGCCCTGCTTTGACTTTTTGAACAATGTGGTATTTATCTAACAAACAACCTCTGTCATGTAATTAATTCTTTTCATGCCTTTTGTGTGCTGTCCTATCAGATTAATGGAGTTCTTTTCTATCTCTTTTTTAGGTATTGTGAACCGCTTTACTGCTAGCAATTTCACTGTGAAAAGCGATATATTATAACCAGATAAATCATAAACCATCACATAAACTCTCCACTCTACCAAGTTACAGCGGTGGAGTCTTCCCAATTTTGCAGAATGACTTTGATAGCTATATTTACCAGGGTTTTAAATAACCACCTCTGTTGAGGGACTAATAGCTCTTTAGGCATCACTGCCAGCCATGGAATCACCTTGGGAGACATAACATTAATATTTGAAATGCTTGTAATCTTTTCTTGATTTTATACAAAAAAATCAAAAATTGGTGCACAAAGATACATCATGGGGCTAATTCTCTGGGCACCACACATTAGCCCTGAGATTTTATATATGGTGCCTTAATTTCCACATGGAAATTGAAGCATATGCTATAACAATACATGTAACTTAATTGGTTAACTAGCTAAACAGCACTATTAATTAGATATTAAGCAATTATCAACACTAATTGGCATTAATAATGGTTTATGTGCAAAACTCGCTAAGCGTATTCTGTAATGTGGTGCGCCTAAATTCTAAGTCACATAGTTCAAAAGGGGGCATGGGCATTTCTAAAATCTATGTGCGTTGTTATAGAATATACCCGCTCTCCCCCAGATTCTATATAGTGCACCTAAAGATCAGTGCCAAAATTGGCATGGATTCTATAACAATGCACGCATTTTAACAAGCTTAACAAGATAATGAGCACTGATAACAGCACTTAGGAAGCAATAATGAACACTAATTGGCACTGATTAGGCGCACAACTCACCAAGCGTATTCTGTAATGATGTGTGCTGAACGTCTAATGCGCGCAGGCAAAAAGGGGCATGGTTAATGGCATTTTGTGGGTGTTCCAAAATTTAAGCGCCTATTTATAGACTGTGGTCCAGTGCACCTAAATCTACATGCCAAGATTTACGCCATATTTTTATTGGTGTAAATGGATGCGCTTAGAGTTAGGTGCTGAAATATCAACTAAGTATATTCTATAATCGGTGCCTAAATCTAGGCACTGATTATAGAATACATTTAGCACTGATTTCAGTACCGATTATTTTTAGGCGCCGTATATAGAATCTCCCCTTCTGCGCCTAATATAGGCGTTGGGATTTACTCCAAGTACAACATGGCCATGACTACATTTGGTCGCATGGAGAGGCGTTCGGCATATTCTATATACCGAGTGGAAATTTAAGTTTATTCTATAAAATTTAGGTGTACTTTACAGAATACACCTAGGCATATTTTCTTTCCATGAAGAATTTTGAGGTGCCATATATAGAATCGCCCCCTAGTTGTCTAGATGCAGGGTGCTGAGCACTAATTCTATAATAACGTTTGGGAACTCAGATTCCAATATAGAACACTAACATGTCGAAATCTACATGCCTACATTTAGGCACACCCACTTATGCCATGTCAATAGCAGACATAAATGGGTGCATCTAAATGCAGCACTTTAGCACGTAACTTACCGTATTCTGTAAGTTATGCACTTAAATGGGAGCTCCTGTCTATGCCCTGCCCATGCTCAGCCAACATAGACATTGCTTGCATATACAGTACGTTCTAAACAAATTGTGCATGCCAGTTATAGAATACTGCTTTTCGCCCAACTAGAACTTACATGTATACATGTACATTCATGAGAATAAATTCTAGTGTTCTGTAATTTTAGCATGCAAATGGTGCTTACATTTAGGTGATCAACATAGGCACTCACACACTCCCAATCATACTCACCCAGTACAAAATATAGACTAACAGACTACTGCATGTGGCAAAACAACCAGCCACAGCTTTATTGAAAACGTAGAAATACTTGAACTCCAATAACAGTCATCTTCCCATAACATCAGTTTTCCAGTAATACCACACATATCCAGTACATCAAATGAAATAATTAGATTAGGCAGTTTCTCACTAATCCTGATGTGGAATATACACCAACTGGAAGGATTTGTGGTCCCACTAAATCCTGTCCAAGACTACCATAACACTCCCCTCCCCACCACAAGCAGGGACAGCTTTGCATGTCACCTCTCAAGGCCCACCAATATGGGATAATGGCTGGTTGTGTCGCACACATGCTTCAATTAAATCCTGAATGGAGGAAAGAAAAATGTCTAAACCTATGTCCAAAAGGTGAATACCATCCGGATGATACAAACCAGGACAATCCATAGTGAGCAAATCATGAACTAAACAGCTCCCCCCCCCCCCCCAACCATCCCACAAAAGGAGAGATGTCAGAATTCACACCTTTACACAGTCTGCCAATAGCTTTGACATCTTCCGTATCCCTTCAAACACAGCGAGGGATAATCTGCGATCAGATCAGATGAGCATTAGGAAAATAGCAGTAAGTGAGAAATAAAGTCCTCTTCATACTCCTGAATAAGTCAACTCCTTTGATGTAGCACAAATCATTGCCACCTTGATGGATCAAAATTAAAGCATGGCTAGAAATATTGTCTTGCTTGCAGTAATGAAGGCAGCAATTGTTCTCATAACAAGTTCCGAGAGAAGAGGACATTTCTCTGGTAAGTGAACGCTATTTTGCATTGTGCTTTGGGAACTTAAAGATTGGGGTTTAAATGAGGAATTGTAGGTTAATGTTAGACAAAATAAAAATATAAAAAGCAAATTTTATCAACTAATCTCCATAGTCTTTTCCACTTAGTTTTAAAAACTTTGTACCACAGCATTAACAGATAGAATCTAGCAGGCACTGCAGGATCTAGTTTCTATTTCTGGGATAAGCAGTATAAAATGTTTTGTACTTTTTTGGGATCTTGCCAGGTATTTGTGACCTGGATTGGCCACTGTTAGAAACAAGATGCTGGGTTTGATGGACCTTTGGTCTTTCCCAGTATGGCAATACTTATGTACTTATATAAGCCTAGCTACTGGATGTGCACTCCCAAGGATGACAAGGATAAAATAGTGGCCCAAAAAGACTCCAGCAATCTGCAAAAAATTATATTTGCACACCACTCCACATGAAAGAGAAGTCAAGCAACGAATATTGTAATTATTCTACAGGCAAAGTTAAATTGACCGGTAGAGGATTGCACTTGATGTAAAGTCAGCTTCTTAGGAGAACAAGCCTGCTCAATACTGGCAATGAGTCTATTCACCTTCTCAACAGGCAAACGAGACTCCATGCACTGAGAATCCAATTCAATAACCAAAAACATTAGAAGTGTCACGCCAAAATTTTCTTATCTCAGATTTATTCAAATACAGTCCAAGGGTATCCACAGGGCCCTTTGCATAAAGAAATATATAGATTGAGTTAGGAGAGTTGACACTGTGGACTGTACAGTTTTATTTCCTGCCACAAACCACTGCTTAGTTTTTAGTGCGGAGCCTAAATCAGTTTTATAGAGACCCTATTAGCATTACTTTTTTGAAGGATACTTGAATCTTCAGGGCCAGTTTGTTTAGGAGCATAAACCCTTTGAGCATTGACCTCATTGTGTCTTTATGTGGCCAATTCTTTCTGTATTTTAGAAAAGGAGAATACTGAACAATTTTTTTTTAATTCTGCAAACGTATATATATCGACAAGGATCTTACATAAGCTGTTTGCTGTAAAACTGAAACAAAGTTACAGCCAGAAAAGGAACAGATATGTGAACCTTTCAGGTTCATTTTCAAAAGAGATGGATGTCCAAAAAGTGACATAAATCGGCATTTGGACGTCCATCTCACAGAGATGTCCAAATCGATATAATCGAAACCCGATTTTGAATGTCTTTCTCTGAAGTCAGTCAAAAGGATGTCCAAATCTCAAGGGGGTGTATCAGAGGCGTGTTCGAGGCGGGACTTGGGCGTTTCTAAGACTTGGACATCTTTGAGCCATAATGGAAGAAAGCAAAGACGTCCAAGATTAAAACTTCAAAGTTTTGAGCTAGACCTGTTTTTATTACAAACTAGTAAAAAAGCCCCATTTCTGATGCAAATGAAACGGGGGCTAGCAAGGTTTTCTTCTGTGTGCATGTGGGAGTGTGTGTGTTCCTGCCCTCTCTCCCCTCCCCCCTCTGAGTCCTTCATTGTTACAGAGAGAGGGATGATTTGATTTCCTGCTTTGCTGTTTTCCTTCACTGTTTGTGTTAGAGAGAGAGCGAGGGCGGGGCAGACACTCATGGGGAAACCGGATATCTCTCCCCTTCACACTTCCGGTTGGAGGCTTCATAGAACGTTGGTGTTGCCTTTTATATATAGAGATAAGGCACAAAAAGGTGCCCAAAATGACCAGATGACCACTGGAGAGAATTAGGGATGACCTCCCCTGACTCCCCCAGTGGTCACTAGCCCTCTCCCAACCCCCAAAATTGTGATGAAAAACATTACTTGCCAGCCTCTATGCCAGCCTCAGATGTCATACTCAGGTGCATTACAGCAGCATGCAGGTGCCTGGAGTAGTTTAGTAGTAGGTGCAGTGCACTTCAGACAGGTGGACCCACCCAGGCCCATACCCCCACTACCTGTTACACTTGTGGAGGAAACAGCAAGTCCTCCAAAACCCACCAGAAACCCACTGTACCCACATATAGGTGCCCCCTTCACTCGTAAGGGCTGTGGTAGTGGTGTTGGGGGTAGTGGGTTTTGGGGGGGCTCAGCACACAAGGTAAGGGAGCAATGTGTACCTGGCAGCTTTTTATGAAGTCCACTGCAGTGCCCCCTAGGGTACCCGATTGCTATCCTGGCATGTCAGGGGGACCAGTCTACTACAAATACTGGCTCCTACCATGTCCAAATGGCTTGACTTTGGATGTTTTAGACTTGGACGTCTTTCAGGCTTATTTTTGAAAGAGAAGGGTGCCCATCTTCCGACACAAATCGGGAGATGGGCGCCCTTCTCTCAGGGCCACCCAAATCGGCATAATCGAAAGCCGATTTTGGGCATCTTCAACTGCTTCCCGTCGCGGGGATGACCAAGGTTCATGGGGGCGTGTCGGCACCGTAGCGAAGGCGGGACTGGGGCATGATTAAGAGTAGGGCGTCCTCGGCCGATAATAGAAAAAAGAAGGGCGTCCCTGATGAGCACTTGGCCGACTTTACTTGGTCCATTTTTTCTTGCAACCAAGCCGTGAAAAGGTGCCCGAACTGACCAGATGACCACCGGTGGGAATCAGGGATGACCTCCCCTAACTCCCCCAGTGGTCACCAACCCCCTCCCACCCTAAAAATAAAAACAAAAAATTTTTTTTTTGCCAGCCTCAAATGTCATACCCAGCTCCATCACAGCAGTATGCAGGTTCCTGGAGCAGTTTTAGTGGGTGCAGTGCACTTCAGGCAGGCGGACCCAGGCCCATCCCCCCTACCTGTTACACTTGTAGTGGTAAATGTGAGCCCTCCAAAACCCACCCAAAACCCACTGTACCCACATGTAGATGCCCCACTTCACCCCTTAGGGCTATGGTAGTGGTGTATAGTTGTGAGGAGTGGGTTTTGGGGGGGCTCAGCACCTAAGGTAAAGGAGCTATGTACCTGGTAGCAATTTGTGAAGTCCACTGCAGTGCCCCCTAGGGTGCCCGATTGGTGTCCTGGCAAGTCAGGGGGACCACTGCACTACGAATTCTGGCTCCTCCCATGACCAAAGGGCTTGGATTTGGTTATTTCTTAGATGGGCGTCCTCAGTTTCCATTATGGCCGAAAACCAGAGATGACCATCGACCTAAATGTTGAGATTTGGGCATCCCCGACCGTATTATCAAAACAAAAGATGGACGCCCATATTGTTTCGATAATATGGGTTTCCCCGCCCCTTCGTTGGGACGTCCTTAGAGATGGGCGCCCTTAGAGATGGTCGTCCCCGTTTGATTATGACCCTCTTTGTGTTCGAAAATGGCCGAAAATCAGACGTCCGAATCGCAAAACGTCCAAATCTCAGGACGACCATAGTATTTTCGAACACAAAAGATGGACGTCCATCTTTTTCGAAAATGATCCTCTCCCCACTTCAGAATTTGGACGTCTTTGTAAAACATCCAAATTCACACTTTCTTTCGAAAATGCCCCTCTTTGTCACCTAATTTGTTCAATATAGTGAGAGCTGAACTTTATCCATCCAAAAGAGAATCATAAAACTATATCTGATGTGGCAAATGAGAGGAAGCCCATTCAATTCCTAGGGCTGCCTCTCATTTGCTGCACCAGGGTTGCTAGCGCAGTTTTCTAAAAGAAGCCCAAAGTTATCATAGGCTGCAAAAATCCCTACTGACTCTGTACCACACATCTTGTTCCCATCATATATTTGCTCTTGGTCCCTCAGCTATATGGTAAGCTGTATTGCAGAAATTCTTTAGCATCATGTCTGTGTTAGTTGAATGTTCTAATGCATGTTTATTAGGTGCATCATTAGTATTATGCTAACATTGTATTATATCTCTGGTATTTATTTATTTATAACACTTATCTCCCACATTTTCCCACCTATTTGCAGGCTCAATGTGGCTTACATATTTCCGTAATGGTGATTACCAGTTCTGGAAAAAAAGAAATACATAGTAAAGGTAGAGGAGATAGAATGGAGTAGGTATTTAGGTAAGGAAAGTTCATCTTATAATAAAAATCGAATTTGAATTCCAGTGCTGCAAAATGTGTATATTTTTGATACAGTTTCACAGTAGTTCTGTTATTAGGTTTCAATCTACTTTTTTCGAGTTTACCTCATTTATTGTATTTATGTTTATTCTTGGTTATTTTACTATTATGCTGTTAATAAAATTGTAAGTTTTATGTTAAACTGTACCTGCTGTATACTGCCTTGGGTGAATCTCTTCATAAAGGCATTTAATAAATCCCAATAAATAAATAAATAAAATATATAAGTAAACTAGGAAATGAGGAAATTTTGCCTCAGATAACTTTTCAATTAAATTCTCGGTGATGGTTTAATAAAAGTTCATTCTTGTAGCACCAGAATTATTGTTTGCACTAATTATAAAATAACAGAATTGCAGATTTACAAAACCCAGAATTATTCTAGGATTGATGCTAATAAATCTAGCCACACAATAATACCTGTTACATAATTTGAGATGAAACTTACCAGTTAGTCTGTCCTTAAGAATACGGTCACATTTGTTCTAATGTGTCAAATTTCAAACATCAAGTCGAATTGCTAAGGCAGAGATTTTTGGCATGTGGTTACTCACCTAGAGTTCTCAAACAAGCATATAAAAGGGCACTTTTTACTATGTGATTTTCTTCTACAATATCGTCTTCAGACTGAAGAAGATAGAATGAATGGTCTGTGTTTTAACATATTCACTGAAACTAGTACAGTCAACTCTTTGATCTACAAGTACTGGCATATTCTCTCTACATATTCAGTCTTTCACGAATACCCTCTCATTGCATACAAGAGAGGTAATAACATTAGAGACAAGGTGGTTAAAGCTCATTTATCCGATCAGGAAGCTCAATATTTAAACCAACATGGTCCTTGTGGACACTGTAGTGTATGTGCTGAAACCCAGATAGAAACAGACTGATACATCCTGTTGATGGGAATTTTTTATTATTATTTATTTATTTGTTGCATTTGTATTCCACATTTTCCCACCTCTTTGCAGGCTCAATGTGGCTTACAATACATCATGAATAATGAGAATACATGAGAAAGTATACAATTAGTAATAGCATAAGGATTTTGGGTGACATGATAAACATGGTAGAATTTTAACAAGCAAACATAGTAAGAGATATTTAAGAAATATATAAGAATTATAAAGAAAATGTACATTTAGTAATAGCAGAAGATCTTGGGTAACATGATAATGAAAAAAAACATGATAGTAGTTTGGCAATCAAATATTGTAGGGGCAATTCTGGATGTGTGTACAGGAATTCATATTTGTTGATCATTGTTGTATGCCTTGTTGAAGAGATGGGTCTTCAGTAGACTTCGGAAGTTGGCTTGTTCATAGGTCATTTTTAGGTTTCACAGCAGCGCATTCCAGAATTGTGTGTCAGTTACAGATTGTAATACAAGCTAAGGGGTCTTTTTATGAAGCTGCGGCAAAAGAGGGTCAGCACTAGCGTCGTCACATTTTTGATATGCACCAAGGCCCCCTTTTACTGCAGCAGGTAATAGGCAGGTCTTTGTTTCAAGAAATGGCCGTGCGGCAAGTGAAACACTTGCCGAGTTGCCATTTTGGGGGGGGGGGGGAGCACTTACTGCCACCCATTGAGGTGGCGGTAAGGGCTCCTGCGCTAACCCAGCGGTAACTGGGCAGTGCGACCGCCAGGTACACAGAGCTGGAAATGGTGTGCACTGGGGGAGGGAACTATCGTCGGGCTGCTGCAGTAGCCTGGTAGTACTTCCTTTTTAGTGAGCGGTAAGCCCACAATAACTACTTTCCCACAATAACTATTCAAACATAAGGACACATACCTCAAAACCAGTACCCTGTTTCCCCGAAAGTAAGACATCCCCCGAAAATAAGACCTAGTAGAGGTTTTCCTGAATTGGTAGATATAAGGCCTCCCCCGAAAGTAAGACCTAGCAAAATTTTGTTTGAAAGCAGGGCCACTGAGAGCCGGACAAGGCCGCCCCCGGGTCGCCCCCCCCCACCCGAGGTCGCCGGGTCCTCCCTCCACGCTCCCGGAACTAACCTTAAATGCCTCCTTTCATCTTCGCAGCAAGCAGCAGCAGGGCAGACCTCTCCTTCCTTCTGTGCCCCGCCCTCACGGATGTTACATCAGGCGAGGGCAGGACACGGAAGGAAGGAGTGGCCTGCTCTGCTGCTGCTTGCTGCGAAGGTGAAAGGAGGCGTTTAAGGTTAGTTCCGGGAGCGACGGAGGGCGGGTGGGCCAACCCCGATGTTTCCCCGAAAAATAAGACAGCCCCTGAAAATAAGACCTAGCGCATTTTGGGGGGCAAAAATTAATATAAGACAGTGTCTTATTTTCGGGGAAACACGGTACTTCCTCATACAGTCACTTCCATATGCAGCTACAAATTTTGAGTAGTGCAGCATAAAAAATATGTCTGCTGAAAATGAAACTAAACTTCTAACTGCAGTGTCACCGCCATAAAATAAGGCAGAGTTAAAACCAGCGATAACTACTCAATTAAATTCAATTCTTCAAAGAAAAATTCCTGTCACCACAAAAACTCCTTCCCCACTTTCAAATTCTGTCCTTCCCCACTTTCAAATTCTGCTGGAATACTGCCAAAACCTCCATATTACTAATTTATTTATTGGGATTTATTAACCGCCTTTATGAAGAGATTCACCCAAGGTGGTGTACAGTAGATACAGTTTAACATCAAACTTACAATTATGTTGACAGCATAACAATAGTAAAATGTACAAATATAAACATAAATACAATGAAAAAGGAAAACTTGAAAACAGCAAGTTGAAACCTAATAATATGAGTAACATGAAGCAGGAGCAAAAATATACACATTTAACAGCACTGAAATTCAAATAACAGAGACATAATATGATGCAAGGATAATAGTGACAGATGTCTATTAAGCACACAATTAGAACATTCAAATAACATTGCTATGATGCTAATGCTTTTCTATAATACAGCTTACCATATACCTGAGGGGCCAAATGCAGATATGACAACCAATCAATATCCTAAACCAAGGTAAACATTCTGAAAGGGGAACGATTGTTCAGGTACATGTTATTCAGCTCCAGGTGATTCTGTGGGCTTTATCCCTCTTAGTATACTGTATTATACAATATTACCCAGCAGAGTTACCTGATTTCCCTTATCTGCAACAAGAATTTATAATACCTGCCTTCTTCACTGGTCTGAGTGACATTTGGTTAAATAAGGATTTTGTATATCACATAGGAGAAAGCCAGAATGGCAGCTGTTTCCTTTACTGCCTGCAAACTCCTAATGTGTTTTCCTGAATACAAGTGCTATTTCAGACCATGTGTACTAAGGAAACCTCAAGCCTTCAGCCATCTGTACCGCTGACGTTTTAACAAGCATATCAGCAAAGATGCCTTGGCCTCTTAGGCCTTGTTTACGTGTTCTGTGCCAAACAAGCTCACGCACGTCCAGTGTTTACATGAAACTATCCTGGAGAAGGTACCATCTGGAGCCAATAGAAAATCACAGCTGAAGCCCTCCAAGGGCACAAAATGTATGAGCTGGCAACTTCTCCTTCCTAGTATTTTTCATTCCATCTGTGGCTAGTTCCTAATGAAGATTCTGAATATATTGTTAACCTTCACATGGCTATTTGGAAATGCTTTCCAACACAGCAGCTGATGACCACTGTTCCCTCTAAACTGAGCGGGAGTCCTCCACGAATAGGCCTGCCAGTAGGAGGCGCTGTTTCACTATGGTATTTCCAATTGTGAGGGACAGGCAAGCTCTCCATCACAATATGAAGGAGTTTTATAAAAAAAAAAAAAAAAAGTGGCATACAAATTTCATTGCTGCAAAGAAAAAAAATCAAACCATGAGTTATTAACAACCAACAATTCTCTGCAAACAGGCAGTGTTTCTTCTCCTCTCAGAACTGAGAGGCTGTCAAACTTAATCCAGCTGGCAGCCATATACTTACTACCATAGGTCAAAGGTCACAAGTTTGAAAAAACATTCTTTTCTAAAAAAGGAGGACTTGACGTATGCCCCACTTGTAAAACTGAAGCTAAATACCTTTAAAACACAGCTTCTCATCTCCAAATAATAAAAACAAAGGTTTAAAAACATTACTGTGTTATCAAAAATATTGATCTTGAACTCCAAAATATTTATCTGAGAGGAGCTTATTGCTGAATAGTATACTTCATGGCAGTCTCCAGTCGCTAATTTTAATCAAAAAATGCTGCGGGAATGCTGTAAAGAGCGTTAAAAGTTTGTGCATGGATCTGGAATCCGCACCCAAATTTGGCAAACTATATAGAATCTGGCAGTTAGTGGGCAGATGTGCTAATGATTTTAGGATGTCTTATTTTATTTCAATGCTTGTAATCTTCTCATTTTATATTATTATGTTTGCATTGTTGTTTGTAATGCCTGTTTGAAATTGTTTGTATATTGTTTCATTTTACCTCACCTTGAACTCTAGTGATCAGGTGGGCAATAAATGTTTAAATAAATAAATCATTCATGCTAAAATAGATCAAGGTCACTGGCCTGAGTTCAGATTTGTAGAGCTCTAACAGTCCTTCTAATGCAGTGGCTTTTCAGTGACCTACGTAAAATAGACCACTTGGTTCATTCCAGATCCTAGTCAGCAGGTGGTCACATCCTTGAAAACATTCATTACAACTGGTAGAAATCGGGAATCTCAGTAGAAAGACTAAGAATTCAAAACTGCTGTAACCTGGAATGCCGTCTTCCTCCACGCTAAACGATCCCTTCAGCAAAGAGACATAGAAATACTAGCAGGGAAGTATGGGATAATGAACACTGCCACCCCTTATGCTATACGTATTCTTCAGATAAAGGATAGGCTTTGGTTTATTTATTTGGATTTTGCTCACACCTTTTTCAGTAGTAGCTCAAGGTGAGTTACATTCAGGTACTCTGGATATTTCTCTACCCCAGGAGGGCTCACAATCTAAGTTTGTACCTGAGGCAATGGAGGGTTAAGTGACTTGCCCAAGATCACAAGGAGCAGCAGCGGGATTTGAACCAGCCACCTCTGGATTGCAAGGCTGGTGCTCTAACCACTAGGCCACTCCTCCACACCACAATTTGCATCTAAATCCAAATTAGTGCTAATTAACTCCAACTAACAGCAATAATTGGTTGTTAGCACCAATTGATATTAGTTTATGTGTGCACCTGGTCTCCATGCCCAACTTATTAGTGATATCAATCTGACATCTTTCATAAGCACATAACAAAAGAGAGGGAACGAAGTACAAACTAAAGTCCAAACAAAAAAAACAGCACTACGGGCCTTTAAAAATGGAACACAGTTCTTTAATGAATGAGCCTTGACAAAAGACCCGACACGGGCCGTGTTTCGGTGACTAGCACCTACGTCAGGGGTCACAGTGATGACGTGGAAAACTTGGGGAATAACTCGAATATATTCCTCTACAATACAGTGGGGGAAATAAGTATTTGATCCCTTGCTGATTTTGTAAGTTTGCCCACTGACAAAGACATGAGCAGCCCATAATTGAAGGGTAGGTTATTGGTAACAGTGAGAGATAGCACATCACAAATTAAATCCGGAAAATCACATTGTGGAAAGTATATGAATTTATTTGCATTCTGCAGAGGGAAATAAGTATTTAATCCCTCTGGCAAACAAGACCTAATACTTGGTGGCAAAACCCTTGTTGGCAAGCACAGCGGTCAGACGTCTTCTGTAGTTGATGATGAGGTTTGCACACATGTCAGGAGGAATTTTGGTCCACTCCTCTTTGCAGATCATCTCTAAATCATTAAGAGTTCTGGGCTGTCGCTTGGCAACTCGCATCTTCAGCTCCCTCCATAAGTTTTCAATGGGATTAAGGTCTGGTGACTGGCTAGGCCACTCCATGACCCTAATGTGCTTCTTCCTGAGCCACTCCTTTGTTGCCTTGGCTGTATGTTTTGGGTCATTGTCGTGCTGGAAGACCCAGCCACGACCCATTTTTAAGGCCCTGGCGGAGGGAAGGAGGTTGTCACTCAGAATTGTACGGTACATGGCCCCATCCATTCTCCCATTGATGCGGTGAAGTAGTCCTGTGCCCTTAGCAGAGAAACACCCCCAAAACATAACATTTCCACCTCCATGCTTGACAGTGGGGACGGTGTTCTTTGGGTCATAGGCAGCATTTCTCTTCCTCCAAACACGGCGAGTTGAGTTCATGCCAAAGAGCTCAATTTTTGTCTCATCTGACCACAGCACCTTCTCCCAATCACTCTCGGCATCATCCAGGTGTTCACTGGCAAACTTCAGATGGGCCGTCACATGTGCCTTCCGGAGCAGGGGGACCTTGCGGGCACTGCAGGATTGCAATCCGTTATGTCGTAATGTGTTACCAATGGTTTTCGTGGTGACAGTGGTCCCAGCTGCCTTGAGATCATTGACAAGTTCCCCCTTGTAGTTGTAGGCTGATTTCTAACCTTCCTCATGATCAAGGATACCCCACGAGGTGAGATTTTGCGTGGAGCCCCAGATCTTTGTCGATTGACAGTCATTTTGTACTTCTTCCATTTTCTTACTATGGCACCAACAGTTGTCTCCTTCTCGCCCAGCGTCTTACTGATGGTTTTGTAGCCCATTCCAGCCTTGTGCAGGTGTATGATCTTGTCCCTGACATCCTTAGACAGCTCCTTGCTCTTGGCCATTTTGTAGAGGTTAGAGTCTGACTGATTCACTGAGTCTGTGGACAGGTGTCTTTCATACAGGTGACCATTGCTGACAGCTGTCTGTCATGCAGGTAACGAGTTGATTTGGAGCATCTACCTGGTCTGTAGGGGCCAGATCTCTTACTGGTTGGTGGGGGATCAAATACTTATTTCCCTCTGCAGAATGCAAATAAATTCATATACTTTCCACAATGTGATTTTCCGGATTTAATTTGTGATGTGCTATCTCTCACTGTTACCAATAACCTACCCTTCAATTATGGGCTGCTCATGTCTTTGTCAGTGGGCAAACTTACAAAATCAGCAAGGGATCAAATACTTATTTCCCCCACTGTATATTATTGCTTACCCCACGTCTCATATAGTAAAAGCTACAAAGCACCAAGGCACTTTCACTTTCTGTATCCATTTGGCCTTTCTTTTTTGGGGCGAAAATGGACATGCGGCAAAATGAAAATTGGCGCTCGTTCGTTTTGGGCTGAGACCTTACCGCCACCCAATGACTTAGTGATAAGGTCTCACGCGTTAACTGGGTGGTACTTATCAGCGAGCGTACAATGCTGATTACCGCTCGGTTAGCACTGCGTGCCAGAAACTTTTCCAGCGCGCGTAGCAGATGCACGTAAAAAATGACATTACTGCCCAGGCCATGCAGTAGCCGGGCGATAGTTCAAAATTGACGTGTAGGACACGTGTATGCGCCAATGCGGCTTAGTAAAAGGGCCCCTAAATTCTTTATCTCTTTTGTGATAATGCTGGTTATTAACAGTTACAAAGAGGGCCTGGAGAGTGAGAGTAGCTTGGTAAATTCAGTTTAATGAAATGAGGATATTTGTGGTTGCTGGAAAGAAGGGCGAAATGTCTGAAGGAAGAGGAAGGGGTTTCATTGTATTTGCTTTCCTTGACATCCTTGTCTGTATTTCAAATTGCACAACATACCACAGGAGTGAGAGAAAAACAAAGCAGAACTGAAAGAAGGCAATGTAAAAAGATAGAGAAGCTCTTTCGACAAGTGTCAGTTTTTTTTGTACTTAATACAGTGCAAGAAAATGCATGTTAAAATAAGAATGCACAGAAAACTCATAAAGATGCTATGAAAGATCTTACACAACCCCAAGGGTGTTTATTAAATAGGAAGTGGTAAGTGCTTCCATGTTAATTTTTGCAAGTCCTGCATGCTAATGGAAAAAGTAGCACGAGACCTGGAAAAATAAAATTCTTTCAATACTGCCACGTTGCATCTGAGCTTAGCACAGGGGAAAGTCTTGCATTAAGATGCACTAAACCCAGATTCTAAACCCCTTTTGACCCCTAAGCTATGCTAAAAATAGCTTGGTAACATTAATTACTTGTTTTTGTTTTTTATTTTGCTGGTATTATATCAAGTTGTAATTAGAAAGTACAAAGTATTTTTTAATAGCTCAAATTGTTTATTAGTTTCATAGCAACTTTACTATAATGAACAGCAATTGAACCACATAGAGGTGAATTCTATATATGGCACCTAGGTAAAAAAGTATTTCCTTATGCGACACAATTTTTTTTCTGATCCAGTTTGTTGATTTGAATCTCCATAGTTAGGTTTGTGCTATACAATTAATGTTATTATAAACACAAGCACCCGTAAGAGTTGGAAGATGCCATTTCCAAAAATCCCAGAACCACTGATGACTCATTGTGGACCTACACCTCTGGGATCCTTGCAGGATCTGATTCTGATCTCAGCAACTTGGATATTGTTGCTATTACGGAGATGTGGTTCAACGATTCTCATGAATGGGATGTGAACGTACCGGGTTATAATCTTTTTAGGAAGGATAGAGAGGGCTGAAGAGGTGGAGGAGTGGCTCTGTATGTGAATGAGAATATCAGAGCGGCTGAAATGTGGGGAACCTGGGGAAAAGAAGAAGCTTTATTGATCGTCCTGGAAAGAGAAGACGGAACCTGTATCCACACGGGAGTTATCTACAGACCTCCTGCGCAAACGGAGAAGTTAGACAAGGATCTGATAGAAGATATTCAAAAGATTGGTATGAAAGGGGAGGTGCTACTGTTGGGAGATCTCAATTTGTCTGACATAGATTGGAACGTCCCGTCTGCAGAATCGGAAAGAAGTAGGGAGATTGTGGATGCCTGTCAAAGTGCCTTGCTCAGACAAATGGTGACGGAACCCACGAGGGAAGGGCCAATGCTGGATCTAGTGCTCACTAATGGAGGTAGTGTTTCCGATATCCGGGTTCTATGATTAGATGATGGGATTGAATGAATTATAGTGAAGGTGGTAAATGGATTGAATGTGAGCGCATGTGGGGCGGATGTAAGGAGTGCTGCGATAAAATGTTTAGTATTGCACTGTAATTGTTTCACATAAAGCACACACAAATAATATAAATAAAACAAGATATGTAACAGTATATCTGTGTAAGGAGTGCTTTGAAGATTGATATTGTAAAGTTAGTGGTAATCCGGGTTTATGATATTTACCCTGTGGTATAGTAATAGTTAAAATTTAATGCCAAGAAGTGTAGAGTGATGATGCACTTGGGGTGGGGAAAGCCAAAAGAGAGATTCCGGGTAAGAGGGGAGAGATTAGTAAGCTTGACTCAGGAGAGAGACCTTGGGGAGTTGGTGTTGGAGGATCTGAAGGTGAAGAAACAATGCGACAAGGCGACGGCCATGGCCAGAAGGATGCTAGGTTGCATAGAGAGGGGTATAATCAGCAGAAGAAAGAAGGTGTTGATGCCCCTCTACAAGTCATTGGTGAGACCCCACTTGGAGTATTTTGTTCAGTTTTGGAGGCCGTATCTTGCTAAAGATGTAAAAAGACTGGAAGCGGTGCAAAGAAAATCTATGAAAATGGTATGGGATTTGCATTGCAAACAGTACGAGGAGAGCCTTGCTGACCTGAACACGTATACCTTGGAGGAAAGGAGAAACAGGGGTGATATGATACAGACGTTCAAATATTTGAAAGGTATTAATCCGCAAATGAACCTTTTCCGGAGATGGGAAGGCGGTAGAACTAGAGGACATGAATTGAGGCTGAAGGGGGGCAGACTCAAGACTAATGTCAGGAAGTATTTTTTCACAGAGAGGGTGGTGGATATGTGGAATGCCCTCCCGTGGGAGGTGGTGGAGATGAAAATGGTAATGGAATTCAAACATGCGTTGTTTAGAAGGAATGGTTCCGTGAATCTTAGCGGAGATTGGGTGGCAACGTCGGTAATTGTAAACAAAACGGGAATTGGGCAGACTTCTACGGTCTACGCCCTGATCATGACTGAATAGAGAGGGATGGGCTGGAGTGTAAATTTTAAGGGGCTTCGATGTTAGCTTCAGAATAGAGAGCTGCACGGGAACGGGGTTCGCGGGAATCCCGTGGACCCCGCGGGATTCCCGCAGGAACCCCGCAGGAACTGCCTCCGTCCCCGTGGGAACCCCACAGAGCTGCTTCCATCCCTGCGGGAACCCCGCAGGAACTGCCTCCATCCCCGCAGGGATGGAAGCAGTTCTGTGGGCTTCTCGTAGAAGTGTAAGCTGCACCTGCACCAGCCTCTCATCTACCGAATACACATTTCTTTGAGTGTTGTCTTCTCCTCCTCTTCTTCTTCCTTGCTTTAACAGCACAAATGTGGAAAGTCTTCCATTAAGGAGGTGGTAGAGTCACAAATGAAAAAGGCGTGGGATGAACACAGAGGATTTCTAATTAGAAAATGGAAGTTATATAAAACCCAACCTTAAATGGCAGCATGTGTGTGGATGTGTCAAGTGACGCTTAGATGGCGACTCTGGCTGTGATGAACTAGGGCTGATACCGGGCAGACTTGTATGGTCTGTGTCTCATACATGGCAATCTGGTTTAGGATGGACTGGAAAGGGCTTAGACAGCAACTTCAGTGGCTGGAACATGAGGACAGTGCTGGACAGACTTTTATGGTCTGTGTCCCACAAATGAGAAGACGAATAGACTGGAGTGGGCTTCAACGGCAACTCCAGTAGTTGGAACATAAGGATAGGGCCAGATAGGCTTCTGTGGTCTTTGTTCCAGAAACATGAAAGAAAGACCATAATCAAGTATATAATATCACACTTGTTGATTTAATGATGAATTGATCATCAGTGTGACTATTGGCAGAGTGGATGGACCATTCAGGTCTATTTGCTGTCACTTACTATGTTACTATTAATCCTCTTTGCTACCAGGCTGGTGCACAGACCTCAGCTCTGACACAGGCATGAGAATCAGATGTCACCTGACCTACTGGCGCGTGCATGTGGCGACCTCTCAGCACACAGTGCAAGTGAATCGGAGACAAGTCTTACAAGTGCACACCAGAGTGTTCCAACTTCCAGCTTCCGTTCCTTCCTTGCCTACAGTGCTGTGGCTCAAATCCAGAGAGAGACTGAGGGAGCTGACCGGAATATTCTTTTATGTACCATTAAGTTCTTACAGGGATGGGTGGGGATGGGTTAAATTCTTGCGGGGACGGGTTGGGATGGGTTAAATTTTTGCGGGGATGGGTGGGGATGGGTAAGATTCCAGCGGGGACGGGTGGGGATGGGTAAGATTTCTGTCCCCGTGCAACTCTCTACTTCAGAACTTAGTGCAAGAACAGTACTGGGCAGACTTCTACGGTCTGTGCCCTGAAAAAGGCAAGGACAAATCAAACTCGGGTATACATATAAAGTATCACATACCATGTAAAATGAGTTTATCTTGTTGGGCAGTCTGGATGGACCACATGTCTTTATCTGCCGTCGACAACGCCCATCTGTTAGGCATGCCCCAGTCCCGCCTTTGCTATGCCTCCGACACGCCCCCGGGAACTTTGGTCGTCCCCGCAACGGGAAGCAGTTGGGGACGCCCAAAATCAGCTTTCGATTATGCCGATTTGGGCGACCCTGAGAGAAGGACGCCCATCTCCTGATTTGTGTCGAAAGATGGGCGCCCTTCTCTTTCGAAAATAAGCCTGATAGTGCATATTTACAAGGAGGCATAGACAGGGATGAAGTATGGGTGAGAATCAAATTTACACACATAATTTTAACTTATAGAATGCTATAACTTATGCATATATCAGCATAGAGAATGACACGGGGATATGTGGTTAACCACAGGGACAGGGATAGAGCTTGTGGGGACGGGACAGAGACAGAGCCCATGGGGACGGGGTGGAGATGAGAACAGAGTGCATGAGGACAGGCTGGGGGTGGGGACAGAGCTCACCCGTGTCATTCTATATAATCAGAGGATAGTTTTGATTTTTTGGAAAAACAAGCAAAAGTGTTGGCCAAAACTGGCAAAACTTGCATTGGGGCTCCTGTGTTTTCTTGCTACCAGCACATCTTCTAAGAGGACATATTCTGTTGTGGGAAGGACTGTGGAAAATAGAAGAGCTAGACTGAATCCTGAAATTGTTGTTGACTTATTATTCATCCACAGATTCAAAAATCATAACAGTGCTTCATAGGGCATATTTCTCCTCTGCTAGGGCATACAGAATGGGTTGTACTTTGTACCCCTGGGTGGATTAGGGTTCCTTGGAGTAGTAGAAATCAGCTATTGTTGGAGTTGGACTGGTAGAGGGTGGTGTGTGTGTGTGTGTGTGTGTGTGTGGGGGGGGGGGGGGTTATATTTGCTCGTGTTATTCTTATTTTCTATTTGTGATTTATAAATAATAGTTATATATATTATTGTTCTTTTTTATACTTTAATAAAAAGATTTAAATATAAAATCTTAAGTGTTTGAGACTTGTGCAGATGAGGACAGAGCCCATAGGGATGGAGCAGGGGTGGAGACAGAGCCCACAAGGATGGGGGTCAAACTCAGAGGCATAGCCAGGTTTTGACATCAGGGGGAGCAGACTTTTATAAAATAGGCGCCGGCCGGTGTCAGCTAGACAGCAGTGTCTATGTTGTTCTCAGCTGCAGTGGCTATGACGAGCAATGATTAATACAGGTTGTCTCTGTTGTGTCCTGCCTACAAGGAAACAGGAAGTTACATCAGGAGACAGGATGCAGAAGAGATCCCTGGACTGGCCAGAGCAGGTAACCTGTCTTCTTAACTACAAGTAAAAATATTAAAATTGTGACCATCACCTCAGGAACAACACATACACTTCTTTCAGTGCTGGACACTTTGTTTAAATCAGATGGGCTTTTGTTTGTGTGGTGACTCTACAGGATGTGGAGACCACTAGTCCTGAACATTTTTATTTTGTGTGACAAGGGCAACCAAAGGCAGCCCTTGCCCCACAGCCTACTTTCAAATAGGGCCAGACACTTTGTGAAATAACACAAACTTTGCAAAATGACACCCAAAACCTATACTGAAAACTTACACCACCGTAATAGTCGTAACCCACCTATGAAAAGACGGTGCTACAAATATCACACTGGGCCCTAGAGCAGTGTCTCCATAGGTGGTCCTGGATTACCACCTTGCCATTCAGGTTTTCAGGCTATCCACAATGAATTTGCAAATCAATTTCATGTATATTTATTGTAGATATCCTGACTGGTAAGGAGGTACTCCAGGTCCAACTTGGGAAACACTGCCATAGAACACCAAACGTACCACACCATAACAGCCCTAACCCACCTATGAAAAGACAGTGCTATGTATATTACACTGGACTCTACAGCACTGATATACCTACTGTTGGGAAACTGGAACAAGCTGCACTGTTATATATTCCTACACAGACACTACATGCTAGCAGAATCCTTCATCTCAAATGTACATGCAGAACATGGACAGACCCTCATCTAATACAGAATAGGGAACCACAAAAAAAAAAACCCCATACAAACAAAATTTGAAATAAAGACCCCCCGCCCCTCCACTCTGCCCAAGAATATGAAGCCAAATAGCGCTGATAATTGGGTGCTAACATTATTGTCACTAATTGGCATTAATTAAAATTTACACTCACATGTTTAGGTACCGAGATCCATGTGTAAGTTTTATGCATAGCTCCAAAAAGGGGGGCATGGCCATGGAAGGGTCAGGGGAGGATCAGGGGCATTGCTACAATTAATGCGCACTGTTACAGATTCATCCCCCTCTATAAAAATACCCTTTATCCCCTAATTCTATAAAAGTCACCTCAAATTGTGCAAGCAAATTTGGACATGTGCCCACTTTGTGTGCTCAATATAATTGAATAATGAGCCAATTAGTGCCAATAACTGGCTTTTTAACAAGCAATTATTGGCACTAATTAGATTTAATTGGAACTTGCATGCATATAGACACAGGATCTGCACCTACATTTTACACCTGATTAAAAAAAAGAGGCATGGAAATGGAAAGGTTATAGGCAGAATGGGAGCATTCCTAGCATTTACGTGTGTTGTTATAAAATAACGGGGATATGCACCTAATATAGGCATGTACATTTGTACCATGTGTCGGTTGGTGCAAATGGCCAGGACTAAAGTTAGGTGTGAGTCCCAGGCATAAGAGCAACTCTATAAACCATGTCTAACTTTAAATGCGGCTTATAGAATAGCATTTTTTTACCCCAATTTTTTTAGGCACCATTTGTAGAATCTAGCCCTATATGTGAAGTAGAAGTGAAAAGTATTAGTACCATGTATGTATGTATTTATAAAATTTAAAACGTCCAAAAATGCTAGGGCATATTATGATAAAACTCATTAACAACATATAAAATTCATAAACAATACACAAACCCTCTCAAAAGATGTGAAATAACAGCTTAAAAAAAATACCTGCCCAAAAACAAATCTTTAAGAATTTTGCAGAGTTTCAAATATTCCACCTTAGAACAAGTGATCATGGGAAGTGAGTTCCATAAGGCCAGAACATAGGTCTGAAAAGTGCAAATAGTCACTACAAACGTTATGGCTGAGTAGATAGGCACAACCAAAGTCTTTGCAGAGGAGTTCTCAACTAGCACACTGGGACATATGAGGGGAGCCAGTCCTTCAAAGATCCAGAGTTAAGACCTCGAATGCACCTAAAAATGAGGGACTGTATTTTTAAATGTACTCTGTTCTTCTGGGAGCTAATGAAGAGTGTAGTAGTACTAGCAATAACTCCTCAACTGTGAACTTTGCATGCTACAGAAACTGCTTGAATATTGGTATCATATATTTTTTTGTTACATTTGTACCCCACGCTTTCCCACTCATGGCAGGCTCAATGCGACTTACATGGGGCAATGGAGGGTTAAGGGACTTGTCCAGAGTCACAAGGAGCTGCCTGTGCCTGAAGTGGGAATCGAACTCAGTTCCTCAGTTCCCCAGAACCAAAGTCCACCACCCTAACCACTAGGCCACTTCCCCTTTCCCTACTTTTCTTCTAGGGAGTACATATTAACGCCTCCCCTCTAACTGCATGCAGTTTACATTGTAGTCCATGTATTATTTCATGGTCTTCCTTTGAATTGCCTGTATCTTTATTAATGCCTTTGGGTTTCCAGATATGAACATAGGTTTTAGTCTTCATGCAGCTGTATTCAGCTGCTCTTCAAACACTTAAATATCCCTAATAGGACCTTTATCCAATGTGACTAACATGTAAATCTAAGTATTATCAGGTTGTATAAATCACAGCCCCCAACATCTGGTCAATTGCCCTTTTATGTACGTTAAATTGTGTCAATGAGACTACTGAGGCACTGGTGTAATAATACACTTCTATACATGAAGAAGCTCAATAAATTGCCTAATTTTTGGAATAAGTGTAAATGTAAGTGTTAAAGAAATGAGACAAACTGTTAAGTACTATTAGAGAGATTGTGCTTGGTCAAGAAACAGACAGTGATATTTTCAAGCCTAGACAACACACACATATAGCCATGGTACAAAAACTTAGATTGCGAGGCCAATAGGGATAGAGAAAGTACCTGCATATAATACACTAGTAAAACATGCCCGTTTCTTGCGCAAATGAAACGGGCGCTAGCACGGTTTCCTTCCGAAACTTCCCCCCTCCCTACTCACCCCTTCGGCGTTCTGAAGGCACTGTGCGCCATTGTTGCGGACCTCGGCAAACCACTGACGCCATTGCTCCGCCCTCGACGTCATCACGTTTGACGTGAGGGCGGGGCCCCAACACAGTGTTTTCGGTGGCTTCACCACCACGAAGGCTTCGAACCGGAAGGAAGTGCCCGGAGGACCTGACAGTGACGTCAGTGTCCTCAGAACGTTGAGGGTGAGTTTTATTATATAGGATGCAAACCACTAAAAAAATAAATAAAGTTGGAACTAATTGAATAAAAAAGTATCAACACACAATCAAGCAGAATAGTCAACAAGAACTATTTCCGTGTATTAAAATTTGATTTATACATAAAAATGGGCTCATATAAAATGCTGTTAAACCTAAAAGTATGCTGGCGTGTACTTCTTCAGTAGACATGACACTGAGATCCTATGGTAAATAGATAATATATGCTTTGTTTTTAAGTTTTAGTTTTAAGTATATACTTATTTTCATTGTACATTCTTTTATTGTTCATTGTTGTTAATTTAGTCTCCTGAAGCAGGCTACCCACCGAAACACAGAGCTGTGTCGAGTCTTCACCAATAAATATTTTACCATCGTTAGAAGTCTCCTCGTTTGTTTGTGGTCAGCTTGGTCTATTTCCCAATTTCTTTTTCCGTCAGCCTTTAAAAAAATAACATTTTTTTTTGCAGGGGATAGAGAATGGGTCCGAAAGCGCAATCCAGCTAGTGCGTTTGCATTAACTGGATAATGCAGAGTTCACGTGGGAGCACTTACCCCTGGATTCTATATAGCGCTCCTAGCTATCCGTGCCAAATTCCAGTCATATTTTATAACAATGCGTGTAACTTAATTGGCTTAACATGCTAATTAGCATTGATAACAGCATTTAACAAGTAATAATGAGCACTAACTGGCAATAATTAGAATATATGCACACAACTCACTAAGCATATTCTGTAACGCAATGCGCCTACATTCTAATGCATGCAGGTAAAAAGGGGTGTGGTTATGGGTAGGAAAATGGGTGTTTCATGGGCATTCTGAATTTTATGTGCGTAGTTATATAATATGGCCAGGTGCGCATAAATCTACGCGTCAGAATTTACACCACATTTTCATTGGTGTAAATGGAGGCTGTACTTTTAGGCACTGGGATATCAACTAAGGACCCCTTTTACCAAGCTGTGGCAAAAGGGGACTGACGCTGGCATTGGTGTGTGTTTTACACGTACGTCGAGGCCCCCTTTTTACCGTAGCTGGTAAAAGGGAAGTCTCGCCTGCCTGCAGGAAATGGCCATGCAGCAAGTAAAGCACATGCTGAGTGGCCATTTCGGGGGGAGCCCTTACCGCCACCCATTGAGGCACTGTTCGATTACCGCCGGGTACACTCCGGCGCTACAAAAATAAATGAATTTTTGTAGCGCCGGAAATGAGGGTGCACTAGGGATGGGAACTGCCACCAGGCTGCTGCAGTAGCCTGGCGGTACTTCCTGTATAGGTAGCGGTAAGCCCGCATTGTACTTGCCACTGCTTAGTAAAAGGAACCCAATGTGTATTCTATATACCACGCCTAAATCTAGGCACCGCTTATAGGATATGCTTCGTCAGAAATGTTTCAAGGAAGGCTCTCCACAGAGTGGATGAACACAAAATCCCACGGGGTACAGATACAGAAAAACAAAGTGACTTCAGGATGCCGACACTAAAGTGATATAGAGTAGAATAAACTTTATTGTAGATAGCAATGAGCGATGTAAATAATTTCCTTTTGAAGCTACAAACGTTTTCGTACTGCTACACCTTTGTTCGACGATCTTGGAAGTCTTTGATTAGACCATCCAGTGTTGGATACAATTTTTTTTGGTAACGTCCAAGACGAGACAGTGATTCAAAAAATTATTTACATCGCTCAAGACTCCTGAGGCAGGCCTGTGGCCGAAACACAGTATTGTGTCGAGTCTACAGTAAAGTTTATTCTACTCTATATCACTTTAGTCTCGGCGTCCTGAAGTCTGTCGTCAGAAATGTTTTCAGTGTGGATTTTTTAGGCACTACAAATAGAATCTGGCCCTTAATGTCTTCTAAACAGGAGGCAACAAGTTGTTCCTGTGTTTTGTTTTGTTTTTTGTAAGTACCACATGCTAATGCAAACATTTGCACATGACCTACAAACATTTAACAACAAAGATATGCCTGACTTTATGCCACGTTAAATTTTGGACTAGTGCACAGCAAAGTCCCATGTTAGCATGTGCTAAGCCCAGATTTTGCTGCAGCTTATTAAAAGGGACACTTAGGGGCCTTTTTACTAAGCCGCTTAGGCGCATGTGCACGTCCTACATGCGTCAATTTATTTATTTATTACATTTGTACCCCGCGCTTTCCCACACATTGCAGGCTCAATGCGGCTTACATAGTAAATTACAATTACATTCACAAAGTTTTTAAAGAGAATATTATGAGCTGTAGTAAATGTAGTACGAGTGGGGTTTTGAGGAATAAGTGAATTGAGTGTGTCAGGGCAAACAAGGTAGGAAAAGCAAAAGGAGAAGGGAATTGGGAGGGGTGAAGAGATGGAGGATGGAGAGGAAAGATAAAGGGGAGAGAATGGATAGGAAAAGATAAGGGAAGAAGAGATCGGGAAATATAGTCAAGGTGTAAAAAATCATGGACCGAAGTTATTTGGAATTACCACCCGGCTACTGCGTGGCACGGGCAGTAATTTCATTTTTTACATGCATCCGCTACGCACACCGGAAAATAATTTTTATTTTCCTGTGCACGGCGGAAACCGGGCAGTAATCGTCATTCTACACACATAGACGATTACCGTCCGGTTACCACTTGAGACCTCACCGCTAAGTCAATGGGTGACGGTAAGGTCTCAGACCCAAAATGGACGCGTGCCAATTTTTATTTTACTGCACTTCCATTTTTGGCAAAAATTTAAAAAACAGCGTTTTTTTACAGGCGCACTGAAAAACGGATCTGTGTGTGCCCGAAACATGCGCCTACTCTAGCACAGCCCATTTTTCAGCGCACCTTATTAAAAGGACCCCTTAGTTAACATTCACCATGGAGATTTGTGCTATTGTGGGAAATCCAAAGAGTTTAATGATCCATTCTTTGAAGAACTGACTTATGATTCTTTAGTATATACAGTGGCGTACCAAGGGGGTGGGGGCGGTCCGCCCCGGGTGCACGCCGCTGGGGGGGTGCCGCGCGCCTGTCGGCTCTTCGTTTTCATGCTCCCTTTGCTCCGGAACAGGTTACTTCCTATTCCGGGGCAGAGGGAGCATGAAAACGAAGAGCCGGCAGGCGCGCGGCACCCCCCCCCAGCGGCGTGCACCCGGGGTGGTTCTTTCGCCGGGGGATCGGGGGGTTTTCACCGGGGGGGGGGGGGGGTGTCGTGCTGTTCCGGGCGGGCGCTGCACCCGGGGGGCGGGGCGCATCGGCGATCCACCCCGGGTGTCAGCCCCCCTAGGAACACCACTGAGTATGTAACACTCAGTGGCTGATTAAGCACAGGAAAATATTTAGCTCTAGTACTGCATTTTTATGAGCAGGTGTCTGATTTTGTTACTGTAGGAAGTATCTATCCAAATCAGGGTCCTTAAATGTTCCATGTGCACAAATGTGCAATCATTTTAGAAACTCATTTCTTTGAAAATACAAGGAACATTACATTTCTGAAAACAGGCACACTAAAAGAACTGAATAAACATTTTATAGAGCAGATAGGACGTTCTCTGTCATTCCTCTGTTTGCACCGGTACCTCGGATATTGCCAGCCACAGAACACATCACACCAGTGTCATAATTATCATAAGCCTACACAAAGGTGCGTGACTTTGAATTTCAATGCTAGCACAGGCGGGAGTAAATTGCTCTCTCTGGGTTACAAGTCCCTCTTGCTAAATGGGAAGAGCTGTGGTGGAAACCCATTAAAAAAAAAGAGAGAAAGAAAGTGAGAGGAAAATATATTGCAGTATTAGATTTTTAAACTACACTAATACTGCCCTGAGGTCAGTGTTGACATAAAACCTCCTGCTCAGGGTCCATGCAAATTTGGCACCCTGCTGACTAATGAGTTTCAAAAGAATCCCTCCTGTAGCTGCTGCTGTATTCCCTCTGATAAAATGATGGAACTTGGCAGCTAATTCGCAGATGTAACAATAGTTCTGACTGCCATCTAAGGGCCTGATTTAGCATTATTCCCATGTAAATATAAGGGGAGGGGGGTTCTGGTGTATGACTGGGACCAGGGTAGGGACTGACAAATATTGGGAGACTATAGACAATCCACACATGCTGTACTCTGTACTCTGTACTCAATCAATAAGTCAGACCACTGCAGTACTGGTGTTCTGAGCCAACAAGATTGTTTAATAAACGAGACAATAACAAAAGCACAGGCAATCATTTTGGCAGAAGCAGGAAGCAAAACTGTATTTACAAAGTATCTAAATCTCCCTTGTAACTTTTGTCTCGGTGAGAATATGTGAATATGCTTTTTTTAACTCTCCTTAATAACAGTGTAGCAAATAGTGTAGGCAAGTATCCAAGGCAATAGTCTTTGTTGTCTGAGATACTGAGAGACTAAGGAATTATGAGAGTGTTGAACAGGGCTTTTGGTAGCTTTTGGTAGCTTGGGTCTGATCGGAGGTGTGTTGATTCCACAGGAGTATAGTTGCCTCAGGTACAAACTTAGATTGTGAGCCCTCTGGGGACAGGGAAATACCCAGTGTACCTGAATATAATTCACCTTGAGCTACTACTGAAAAAGGTGTGAGCAAAATCTAAATAAATCAAACATATAAATGACAAGTGACTGACTCACTTGCAAATGCGCAGTAGAGAGTTCCCTCTCTGTCCCGCCCCCGCGTCAAGACGTGATGACAGAACAGAGAGGGAAACTGCGCTGAGGAGTGCACCATGAGGGAACCGCCGAGGTCGCTACTGCTCCCCCCCCAAGGTCGCCGCTACCACCCCCCCCCCCCCCCGGTGTCGCTGCCGCCCCCCTCCACCCGGGCCGGGCCCTCTCTTCTCCATTGAACTTACAGCACCGAAACCGCAGCAGGCACATCAGCTCCCGTCGGCCTTCCTTCCCTGCCTGTGTCCCGCCCTCGCCGACGTTACGTCACAAGAGGGCGGGACACAGGCAGGGAAGGAAGGCAGATGGGTGGCGATCTGCTTGCTGCAGTTTCGGAGGTGAGGCGCTTTACGTTTAATGGAGAGAAGAGGGCCCAGCCTGGGTGGATGGGGGGGGGGGGCGGCGGCGACCCCAGGGGGGGGAGCGGTAGCGGTGACCTCGGGGGGGGGGGGGGCGGGGGCGGCGACCTGGGGGGGAGGGGAGGGGAGGGCAGGAGAAATGCTGGATATGGGAGGTCTCAGAAGGAGGGGGCCATGGAGCTGGGAGGGATAGACAGAGGGGGGCCTTGGAGCTGGGAGGGATGGACAGAGGGGGGCCCTTGGAGCTGGGAGGGAGGGCAGGGTGCCTTGGAGCTGGGAGAGAGGGACAGGGAAGAGGGCCTTGGAGCTGGGAGGGAAGGAGGAAGGATGCTGGATATGGGAGGTCAGAAGGAGGGGGGCCTTGGAGCTGGGAGGGATGGACAGAGGGGGGCCTTGGAGCTGGCTGGGAGGGAGGGACAGAGGGGGGGCCCTTGGAGCTGGGAGGGGGGCCTTGGAGCTGGGAGGGGAGGGGGGAGGGAATGGGGCCTTGGAGCTGGGAGGGAGGGAAGACATCAAAATAGAACATATCAATACTCGCCCGTTTTAACGGGCTTAACAGCTAGTAAATAAAATGTACAGCTCATTATAAAATGTCACCCTTCCAGTAAGTGCATGAGTGCTGATTGACTCAAACATTGACAGAAAGGGCGACATTAAAAAAAAAATAATAATAATTTAAAAAAAAAAACAAGCCATTGGCACCCTGACCCAACTTTCTACACCAGATCCTAACCTTCGGTTCCTCAACATTAAAACACAAAAGTACCTGGTAGTTTAGGGCATCCCCTATCCCCACCCCTTGATCTGATTCTCCTACTCCCAATATTAAAACACAAAATCCCTAATGATCTAGTTGGATATCTTTGGCTGGTTTCAAGATAAGCAATTAAGTCTGAATATCTACTTAGCTGGTTTTATGTTGAAACTGGCTAAAAATATACTGGATATTCAATTCCGGTCATCGGAAATGACCTGGCACTGAATATCCAGCATCACCATGGACCACAGGACTTAGCCGGCCCAACTCCCGCAGTCTGAATATTGGCCCTACATGCTTATGAGACTCTTGATATACTAGACACAATATTCAGACTGAGGAGGTTTTTGATCCATGATTACTTTTTAACTGTGAGCAGAAAAGAAATCATTGTGATCGTTGAGAATAAACTGTTGAAAGCACAGTGTGTTGTGATCATTGCCACAGTATTGTGAGATCTTTTTTCCTCTGCTAATTGAGAGAGTGTTGTGTTTTCCTTCACTTTTCATAATTGAGTTATCTCGAATTATCAGTCAAGTGGATCTTTGTGTGTTTCTACTAAGAACATAAGCATTTCCATAATGGGACAGACCAAAGGTCCATCAAGCCCAGTATCCTGTTTCTAGCAGTCGCCAATCTAGGTCACAAGTACCTGGCAAAACCCAAGAACTGTAAAACAGATTTTATGCTCCTTATCCTAGAATAAGCAGTGGATTTACCCAACTCCATCTTAATAATGGATTATCGACTTTTCTGTTAGGAAATTATCCAAACATTTTTAAAACACTGCTAAGCTAACTGCTTTTACCACATTCTCTGGCATCAAATTCCAGAGTTTAATTACTCTTTGAGTGAAGAAACATTTTCCCCAATTCATTTTAAATTTACCACTTAGTAACTTCTTTGCATGCTCCCTAGTCCTAGCACTTTTGAAAAGAGTAAACAAGCAATTCATGTCTACCTGTTCCACTCCACTCAGTATTTTATAGACCTCTATCATATCTCCCCTCAGCCATCTCTTCTCCAAGCTGATGAGTCCTAGATGCTTTAGTCTTTCTTCATATGGAAGTTGTCCCATCCCCTTCATCATTTTGGTCACCCTTCTCTGTACTTTTCTAATTTCACTATATCTATTTTGAGATATCTTTTTTGAGATGCGGTGACCGGAACTGCATAGAGTATTCGAGGTGCTGCTGCACCATAGAGCAATACAAAGGCATTATAAAATTCTCAGTTTTTTTTTCTATTCCTTTCCTAATGATTCCTAACATTCTATTTGCTTTCTTAGCCACCGCTTCACATTGAGCAGAGGGTTTCAACGTATCATCAATGAAGACAGCTAGATCCTTTTCCTGGTCGGTTATTCCTAATGTGGAACCTTGCATCATGTAACTATGGTGTGAGTTCCTCTTTCCCACATGTATCACTTTGCACTTGTTCACATTAAACGTCATCTGCCATTTGGATGCCCAGTCTACTAGTCTTGTAAGGTATTCTTGCAATTTTTCATAATCCTCTTGCAATTTAACAACTTTGAATAACTTTGTGTCGTCAGCAAATTTAATTACCTCACTAGTTACTCCCATCTCTAGATCATGTATAAATATGTTAAAAAGCAGCAGTCCCAGCACAGTCTTAGCTGCCTTGAGATTCCTGCAGCTGAGCCTCTGATTGCCTTTATTAGGCACCTGGCCCTTTCAGCAGGGCCTTTGCATCGCCAAAGGTTCAGGTTGGTGTTTGTGCAGTTAGCATTTCTGCCTTGTCTTGCCTTGTTTCTTAGTATTCCTAGTCTGTATTTCCTTGCCTGTTTGAGTCTCCTGTATCCTGTCTTGAATCCAGTCCTGATTGCTCCTTCCCTGTCTGCTTTTGGCTTCCTTTCCCTTCTGGTTGTGAAGCTTGTGTTTGTTTCCTGCCTGCTTGAGACCCTGTACCTTGAACCCTGTTCTAGCCAAGCTTGTGTTTGTTTCCTGCCTGTTTGAGCCCCTGTATCCTGTACCCTGTCGAGTCAAGTTTGTCTTGATCCACTCCGTCCATTAAGTCCTGCCGGCTGCCTGCACCTAGGGGCTCAACCCCTGGGGAACGGCAGCCAAGTGTAGGTGAAGCCTAGTTCCAGTCCAGTGTGTTCCAGTCTGTGTGTTCCGGCTTGCCCAGTGCTGTTGGGGGATTTTGCCTGCCACTGCCGCTCCTCAGCAGTGGTCCAAGGGTTCACAACCCAGTGTTTCCGTGAGAAGCCTGACAATGCAAAGGCCATGAGCTCGGCGAAATCATCCTTCCAGCAGGGCTTTCTGCCCATGAATTTTTTCCCTGTCGGAAATCCGGGTCTCAGCTCTGGTGCAGCTCCTAGTTCCAGTTTGGATTTCAATCTCGACCCCGTTTCTGCTCTTAATAGTTGTATGACGCTCCAGAATTACCGTGATAAACTTTTTCTTGATTCAGCCTTGAGGAATACTCCTGTAGCTGCAGCTGAAAGGAAGCATGCCTGGGGGTTTGGGTTCTCTGCAAACCCAGTTTCGGGTATTGATTCTTCTATTATGCTGGCATACTACCACTACAAACTTCTCTCGGATCCAGCCTTGTGGGACACTCCTAAAGCTGACACCGAAAGAAGGCGTTGTGGCCATCCCGAGTACAGTGCTCATATGCAGTTTTGGTTGAGCCTTCTGAGGTCCAGTCTCAGTCAAAACTCTGATTCCAGTCTGGGTTCCAGTCCCGGTCCAGCTCCTGTTCAGAGTTCCAGTTCCAGCCAAGATGCTGAGTCCAAGCCGAGTTCCAGCTCCAGCCAAGATGCTGAGTCCAAGCTGAGTTCCAGTTCCAGCCAAGATGCTGAGTCCAAGCTGAGGTCCAGCTCCAGCCAAGCTGCTGAGTCGAAGCTGAGTTCCAGTTCCAGCCAAGATGCTGAGTCGGAGCTGAGGTCCAGCTCCAGCCAAGCTGCTGAGTCAAAGCTGAGTTCCAGTTCCAGCCAAGCTGCTGAGTCCAAGCCGAGTTCCAGCTCCAGCCAAGATGCTGAGTCCACTCTGAGTTCCAGTGCCAGCCAAGCTGCTGAGTCGAAGCTGAGTTCCAGTTCCAGCCAAGATGCTGAGTCGAAGCTGAGGTCCAGTTCCAGCCAAGCTGCTGAGTCCAAGCTGAGGTCCAGCTCCAGCCAAGCTGCTGAGTCGAAGCTGAGTTCCAGTTCCAGCCAAGATGCTGAGTCGAAGCTGAGGTCCAGCTCCAGCCAAGCTGCTGAGTCAAAGCTGAGTTCCAGCTCCAGCCAAGCTGCTGAGTCCAAGCCAAGTTCCAGCTCCAGCCAAGATGCTGAGTCCACTCTGAGTTCCAGTGCCAGCCAAGCTGCTGAGTCGAAGCTGAGTTCCAGTTCCAGCCAAGATGCTGAGTCGAAGCTGAGGTCCAGCTCCAGCCAAGCTGCTGAGTCCAAGTCGAGTTCCAGTTCCAGCCAAGCTGCTGAGTCCACGCCGAGTTCCAGTTCCGGCCAAGATGCTGAGTCTACTCCAAGTTCCAGTTCCAGCCAAGCTGCTGAGTCCACTCCGAGTTTCAGTGCCAGCCGTGATGCTGAGTTCGCTCTGGGTTCCAGTCCAGATTCCTGTTCAAGCGCCAGTCCAGCTACCCATGGTCATGTCTTGAAACTCCTCCGTAGGTTTCACCATTGTTACCCATGGAGACCTGAATCACCAGTGGAGACCGGGGGAGCCATGAGGGGGAGGTACTGTCACGATTATGGCCATGTTTCATGCTCTCATTCATTTCGCCACCTGGTGGTCAGAACCAGTGGCTGCCATTGCTGTCTCCCTGCACAATCTAGGCTTTCATTCCAGTCCGGTCCAGATATTCTATCCCTCCAGACCTGGTTGGAAGTTTGGCAGCTAGCCTCACCCTTAGCTGCCTTGAGATTCCTGCAGCTGAGCCTCAGCTGCTGATTGCCTTTATTAGGCAGCTGGCCCTTTCAGCAGGGCCTTTGCATCACCAAAGGTTCAGGTTGGTGTTTGTGCAGTTAGCATTTCTGCCTTGTCTTGCCTTGTTTCTTAGTTAGTATTCCTAGTCTGTATTTCCTTGCCTGTTTGAGTCTCCTGTATCCTGTCTTGAATCCAGTCCTGATTGCTCCTTCCATGTCTGCTTTTGTCTTCCTTTCCCTTCTGGTTGTGAAGCTTGTGTTTGTTTTCTGCCTGCTTGAGACCCTATACCTTGAACCCTGTTCTAGCCAAGCTTGTGTTTGTTTCCTGCCTGAGTCCCTGCATCCTGTACCCTGTCAAGTCAAGTTTGTCTTGATTCACTCCGTCCAGTAAGTCCTGCCAGCTGCCTGCACCTAGGGGCTCAACCCCTGGGGAACGGCAGCCAAGTGTAGGTGAAGCCTAGTTCTAGTCCAGTGTGTTTCAGTCCATGTGTTCCGGCTTGCCCAGTGCTGTTGGGGTTTTTGCCTGCCACTGCCGCTCCTCGGCAGTGGTCCAAGGGCTCACAACCCCGTGTTTCCGTGAGAAGCCTGACACTTGATAATATAAGTCTGCTACCTCTCTCTGGATTTTGATGTAAAACAATAAAAATAATATTTAAAAAAGACAGTGTTGGTGAACAACCGATTTGAGTACCTTAGATAGGAGAAGGAAAGAGAAGGGATACTAGTAGGGCAGGGTGTTTTTTAATGTTTTGAGGCAGCAGGAACAGTTGAGGTGGAAAGTCATACATATACTTAAGGGTGAGAGAGATGACAGCAGAGGAGACAGAGCTGAGGAACTGGCTGAGTGAGTAGGATCAGAGGAACAGGTAGCAACTTTGGAGGAGGAAATAAAATGCACAGTCTCTGACCTTGTGATTTTAGAAAAGAAAGGTGGCATACATCAAAGAAAGGGTTGCAGATTCTGCTGACGGTGGTTTACATGTTCTTGGGCCCCATACCTCCTGTGCCCCTTAGCAACCAGTCTGACTGTAGCCTCCGTGCATATGGCATTGCCTTCCAGTCCATTTTTTTTTATAGTCACTCCATGATTAAGCTTCTTCTCTCTAGCTTTCCCACAGGGTCTCCAGGAATAGAAGCAGATCAGCATGTTCTTTTCCCTGGACCACTGACACTACTTCACAGATTCCTCCTCCCTTTAATGTACTTTTCTGCCTTCTTACAGCGATGAAAAGTACAATCCAGTACTTTTTCTATAAATTATTTTGCTAACTGTGATCCTAATGAGGTGAGGTCACTTCAGTGGTGAGCTGAAGGGTGATTCTTGTCAGCTGTCAGTGACTGTTTCCGTTTAGGGGAGGGGGCCATTTCTTCTCTGTCTGAGACACAATATTTGTTCTCATATATCCATCTCACCGTCCATGAAATGGATGGGACTAGATGTGTTTGGTTAGGACATTGTAGTCAGTAGTAACCGCTAATGAAACATTATTGTCAGACCCCTGAATGAAAGCTAGAGAAAGCAAGGTAAGTCTTTTTGTTTTGTGAACAACCAGTAGAGAGCAAAGAGCTCTCAGTAAAAATGTGCTGCTATTCTGGGTGCCCTTGTTTTTCACCTTTTCCACTAGAACTATCTTATATCTGCACTATTTATAGTTGTGTCCACTCAATACAGGTTTAAGTTGTAAAAGTTTTAAGAACCTCAGAGATGTGCAGTATCTCTCAGTGAAATAAAACTCAGAAAGAATAAAAATATATTCTGAATCGCTCGATTTGGTTCAGCTGTGCCTGCTTCAAAGGAGTTAAAAGCATGAATGTTTTAAGGTGATCTACTGGTACTCTAAAATGTGTCACAGTGAACTAACATGACCGTCTACAAGAAGCTGAGAACAGTAAGGGAACATCCAACAATGTCAGCTGTTGAAGCACCATCCAAAGTCATCTTCATTTTTTATACGCACTAAGTAAGTATATAAAAATGGGATTTTAAAAAACTTAGCATGCCATATAGCTAATTCTGACAGTGGTATTCACTGTTTTTGGTGGGGGCCACACTGGCAAAAGACTTCAACGTGAGAGCCAGACCCAACCCTCTTTAATGATATAGTTGGCCAGAAACACTCAGAGCAATCCCCCAAATTCTATATATGGCGTTGTAAGTTTTGCATGCTAATTTGGCTGCAAGGCTAAATTGCGTGCACAAATTAATTGATCAACAAGCCAATCAGTGCAGATAATTGGTACTTAACAACCAATTAGCAGCACAAATTGGTTTTAATTAGAATTTATGCACACAACTTTCTAGGTGTATTCTATAATGTGCTGTGCGTAAATTCTCATGTGTGCAGTCGAAAAGGGGGCATGGTTATGGGTGTGGAATGGGCGGATTGTGGGCATTTCAGAAAACTATGTGCATTATTATGGAATACACCCGATCTGCGCCTAACTTAGGCGCAGGTATTTAGGCCTGGTTTTAGGTGGCCTAAATGGGTGCGCCTAAATTTTAGTCGCAAGAATGGTGCGTGCACATTTTCTATAAACTACGCATAACTTTAGACGAAGTTTATAGCACCACACTAATGTCATGGTTTCTCTGCACCAATTTGTAAGGCGCCATTTATAGAATTTAGCCCAATATGTGTAAATTAAATGAAGTTTGATTCTCTAGACTCTCTGCCTCAACCATCTTGGGTGCGTCAACCCAAATTTTCCCCAACAGTCCCCCTCAGCCCTATTCCAATTATTATCCATTCTCACCAGCCTCTCCTTTGTTCTCGATCCTTTCAATTTGGGTCTGCACTGAGGGGCCCTTTTACTAAGCCGTGTAAGCGTCTATGCATGCCCAACGCGTGCCAAAATGGAGTTACCGCCCGACTACCACATGGCTCTTGCGGTAATTTCATTTTTGGCGCACGTCCAATACACGCATCTGAAAAACATTTTTTGTTTTCAGAGGCATGTAACGGACACGCACCAAGTGGCATTTGACACATGTAGGTCATTACCGCCCAGATTCTTTACCGCTAGGTCAATGGCTGGCAGTAAGGTCTCAGACCCAAAATGGACGCATGTCCATTTTCGGCAAAAAAAAAGAGGCCTTTTTCACAGGTGCACTGAAAAATGGATTGGCACATGCCCAAAACCCACGCCTACACTACTGCAAGCCATATTTCAGTGTGTCTTAGTAAAAGGACCCCTTGGTTTATTAATAGCCCCTGAACCTTTCCCAGAGAAACAATGCCTCTAGGACAGCTCTTCTGGGGGGTTTTTCTGCCTAAAATTAAATCTGGAAAAATCCCATGGCCTCCTTATCACTGATCTCACCAATTGTATTAGAAGGAACACCCAAATCCTTCGAACCACGTTGACCAGTCTCTAAATTTTCTTTTCTATTATTTTTATTAATGGCCTGGTGCTAATGTTACCATTAGCTTGTGGTGAGTTTTTAAACTGTGGAATTTTTTAAATTACTGTGGAAACACATCATCATGGATCTGTGAGGCAGTTTAGGAGGCCGAAATGGCTCCTATGTTAACTGTGGGCTAACCAGTTAGCGCATGGTAATGTAGATGTACTAACTGGTTAGTGGAGGAATATTGGAGGAGGAGTGGCATAGTGGTTAGGGTGGTGGACTTTGGTCCTGGGGAACTGAGGAACTGAGTTCGATTCCTACTTCAGGCACAGGCAGCTCCTTGTGACTCTGGGAAAGTCACTTAACCCTCCATTGCCCCATGTAAGCCACATTGAGCCTGCCATGAGTGGGAAAGCGCGGGGTACAAATGTAACAAAAATAAAAAAAATAAAAAATATTCACTCTCTGCCCTGACACACCCCCTCAAAAATAATTACCGTGTAGTAAGTGCACATGTCCCAAAACTAAAGTGGAGTTATTTAGGCTATTTGCTGCATTAAGCATGCGTTAGCTCTTACCACATCTTAGTAAATGGACCCCTTAGTTCACAGAGCAGTAAATTTCTCCCTGATATAATAAACAAGCAGCTCAAAAAGTTCGCTTCAGTTCTGCAAAGAAATTGTACGTGCGTGTGTGTGTGTGTGTGGGAGTCTCCGTTGACATCTATGTCCTATCAAATGTCTGATCTTTGTAAATAAGATATAATTGTGGCTTGTTGAAAATGAATGTATTCCATACTCAAAGCTCTAATCTTTAGTAACTTGTGTTACCAGCCTCTTAATTGTCTTTAACACACATGGATCTTAACATAACTATGTGCCTTGGATTCTTCTTGTTTAGATGCAGCAGGGCTTTACAAAGCTAAAATTGCAATAAAAGTGATTTACAGAAAAGCCACATAGCAATGTCTGATTTCCCTCTTCCTTTCCAAAGGCCTCTTAATTACCTGACTGTAGGCCTGAAGTTCTCTGCTGGAAGATGCCCTTTCCTCTTGGTGTAATACCTACACCCCCACCTCCCTTTCTTCTCCCCAGGGCATCACTTATCAAGGAATTTTTTCTGAAGTACAAGTGAAAGGTCAGCACGCTTACAAGGCCAACCTTTGACATGATGTGAACAAGTAACATGAGAAGCTAGGAGGGGGCCCAGCCTAGCAGCAAAAGTGGAAAGGAAGGAGAAAATGAGATCTAAAAATTAAGCCAAGACTTCTAGTTTAAGGACTTTTATTTTTTTTTAATAGCAATTTAAATTTACAAGTGATAAAATAACTTGCCAGAAATACGGACAGTAATACACAAGAATTATTTAAACCAGGTAATTCCTTATTCTTCCTTAGACTACTAAATAGGGAGAGTGAAACAAGACAAGGAGATCAATTAAACAACACTAAACAAAGAAAAAAACGTGGTATTAACCTGATTATCCCCAGTTTTTATTCGTCTAAATCATTAAGCTGCACTGAACCTGCTATGAGTGGGAAAGAGCGGGGTATAAGTGTAACAAATAATAATAATTATTATTATTCCACATTGATCGTCTGGTTGGCTCCTTCAGAGCCAAAACGGTGTATAGTCAATTCATTTTGTAGAAAGCGTACTTATTGTCCAATGTTAATAGAAATAATACATCTGATTCCATTCTTTCTCTTTTAAAACCAGAAATTGTTTATCAATTCAAACACTTAAGTCTCAATTCAAATCCCACTGATTAAGGCAATCCCAGTTTTCACAGGCTTCACTCCTTTTGAATTAATATTACTAAGTAACAATTTATATTACTAAGAGGAATAATTCATTATTTATTTATTTATTGCATTTGTATCCCACATTTTCCCACCCTTTTGCAGGCTCAATGTGGCTTACAATGTATCGTTATTGGTAGATAGTAGGTTTACAAAATGTTTGAGGAAATATTTCTGAGGAAATCTTTAGGAGTCATACCCGGAACTCTGGGAAAGAACAATAATCTCAATGTTAATCATCTGTAATAATATTCATTTTATTCTAAATTTCTGGTCTATTACTCCTGTAAAGCTTCATTTGTTATATTGATTTTCATTCTCAAAGGATTCGGTTAAGTTATCCATGTAACTCACCAGTAAGATTATATCTGGAACAAAGTTATTTACTACCACCGTTAAGTCCCGAAGTGCCTTCCAGATGATATTCAATGTAACCTCCATGGGAGCCAAAAACTCCAAGCTAATTCCTCTTACTGGTTTAGGAGTGGTACCACCAACTTGGGTTCTGCTGTAAATGCCCTCCGTTTCAGCATACACTCCTAACTCACTCCTCCACTTCTTTGGACATGGTGGTTAAATGATTTGGGAGCGATAAAGTTGTTTCCAGGTCCAAGAGCATCAATGCTTCTTCGCTGGCGCTAATCAAAGGACTCGCCAACCCAATCATCTGTGGACTGCTCATCATGCAGCGGTCCCACACTTGCTGCACAGGGGACAAAACGCTGGCCATCGGCAGCTGATCCCTGATTGTCCCCTTCCTCTCAGTTAAGGTAACTGCAATTGCAAAGAGGAAATTCAGGTAATCAAAGCAGAACTTCAGAGCACAGCTGGGCCATTGAGCGTACAAGCTTCAGGTCACTATCTCTCCACTCTCCCCAGTTTGGGACACTCTTTGTTTGGTTTCTCATCAGAGGCCTGTCTGATATGGGTAACCCTTCAGCATAGCCCTCTGAGTCATTGAAACACAGAAGCCCCTCCCTCCACCACTACA
This sequence comes from Microcaecilia unicolor, assembly GCF_901765095.1. NCBI lineage: Eukaryota > Metazoa > Chordata > Amphibia > Gymnophiona > Siphonopidae > Microcaecilia > Microcaecilia unicolor. Next base: position 390,951,919 of record NC_044032.1, read on the forward strand.
AGGTAGTGTCCCTTCGGAGGGGACTTTTATTTTATTTACTACTACTACTACTTGACATTTCTAAAGCGCTACTAGGATTACGCAGCGCTGTACAATTTAATATAGAAGGACAGTCCCTGCTCAAGGAGCTTACAATCTCACTGTTATCCAAAAACAAGTTTCGGTTCAAAGTGGCTTACAATTTACATTTTGGTTGGCAGTTACATTAGTATTTAACCGTTATGACATGGAGAGGATTTCGATAGTCTTTAGAATTTTCTGAGGTGCTGTTTTGGAGGCAGTAGGACTATAGTTTATGTTGTTTTCTGAAGAGTTTTTGATGAGGTAGGTTTGTAGAGGTTGTACCTTGATAGAGGTAGGATGATAGTTTATGTGGTTTTCTGAAGGGTTTTTGATGAGGTAGATTTGTAGAGGTGGGAGGTTGTTAGCTTATGTAGGTTTATCTTCCCCTCCTCTCTCTCTCCTTCTGTAGCCCTGAGGAGTGTCCAGGAAGATGCTCCTGCAGAGCTTGCCCCTCTTGATCTCTATCTCCAGGACCCAGCACCCAGGCCACCATGACCCTGCTGCTGTGGTTCCTGCAAAACATGCTGCCGATCTGCTACGCCTGTCCATCAGTCCCACTGGGGTCCGCACTCCAGCTGCGCCTGTTTGTTTGTCTGTCTGTCTCTGATCTAATCCTAAAAGAGTATGTGTATGCAAACTCTTATTAAACAAAAAAGCTTTGCTAACCTAATTCTACAATATGTCCTGGGCTCCTACATCCTATTGTAAAATATTTAAAGTCCATATATTTATTATATATTTTGGGGTCATTTTACTAAGGCGCGCTAAATGATAAGACACCCATAGGAATTTAATGGGCATCTTAGTATTTAGTGCATGCTAAAGGCCCTGCTTACTAAGTCATGAAAAAGGCGCTCTAGCATTTTTAGTGTGTACTAAGCATTAGCGTGCGCTAACCGTGTGGATGTCCATAATATTCCTATGAGCGTCTACAGGGTTAGTGCGCGCTAATTTTTAGCACATGCTAAGAACATTAGTGCACCTTAGTAAACAGGGCTATAAATCTGTTAGTGCACCTTAGAAAAAGGACCCATTTAGTTTATTTTTTTTTACAAATTTTTATTCTGTAAAATCCAATGTTCTAAGCGGATATGAACATGCACCATTTAAAATCAAAAATTACTCAATACATTGCAAAGACAGAACACAAGAGCCTTCATTTGGATTACACCTTCAAATCAGCCTATATCTACCGGCACTAAGTATATCAGTAAAAAAATGCTTTTTGAAACAAACACTTTCAGTTGTTTCCTGAGCCTCAAAAGTTAATCAGTCTTCTGCATTTCTAAAGGGAAGAAAGTATTCCACAGTTTGGGACCAGCCACTTGACATAGAATAAGAAAGGCCAAAAAGGTTAACTGTCCAAAAAGTCGGCACTTCAAGCAGATCTTGTTCAGCAGACCTCAGAGTGTGTCCTTGTTTGTAGTTCCTAAGTGTGGATGATATAATAGAAGGGGTGGCTTGTAAATCAGTTTAAGAATCTCTCAATGTACCCTTGGAAGAATCAGGAGTCAGTGCAAGGACTCCAAAATAAGCATAATTTGATTGAAATTGGTGGTGTCAGTGAATGAGCTGCAGAATTCTGTGCAACTTGTAGAGAGCGAAGCATATAAGATGGTAATCCAAGCAAGAGAACAGTACAGTAATCAAAATGGGGTAAAATTAGACTTTAAAGAGCAACACGAAGAAGTAAGACCATAATGCATTGTGAGAGGAAACATTTTGTGGTAATGTGGAACTAGATTGATAGTAACAGGACTGCTAATAGCTATAACCCCTTTACCCAACTTTACTCTAACCCTGGGTTTTGAAGCAGTCTGATATTTTACAGTTTTTGTATCTGTTTGGGGTTGTCTTATTTGTTTCCTCCTGCTCCTTTAGGCTTCTGACCCAATCAAAAACTGGCTTCTGTTGGGCTACGGTGCCATTCTCAACTACATATGCCAACTCTCATGAATTTATCACAAAAAATGCAAAATGTAAGTGGAAGAAAGCTTCATGCGTGATATTATGGTAGATCTGTCAAATCTTATCAGGCATCTCTTCCTGATCCCCCTTCTGTCCTCCCTCAGCTGAGAACCACATCTGAAGCAGCTGGAAACACTCCTGGCCCCAACTCTTGTGACAGAGGGCAAAATGTTGCAGGTGGAGACAGGGACTGAGCCAGCATATGATCACAGGTCCTGGCCTCATCTCCTTCTGGTCTCTGCACGGGAGATGGGACCAATGAGTGCACCCTAACAGTCTCCGTACTCCCTCACTACCTGCACTTGCCACCACAGTTGGAACCAGGATTATCCCCCAACCAATTTGGATCAAATCTACTGTAAAAGGGTGGAAGAAAATATAGAGGAAAGGAAGAGAGGAGTTCCAGAGCTGCTAAGTTAGCTGGTTCCCAAAGGGAGATTTTTTGGCCAGTTGTGGTTTTGAACTTACATCTCAATTGATCTAGTATTTAAAGTTTTGGTTGTACTCAGTGCTGCAGGTCCCACTACTGCATCAGGGTAAGGTTGTTAGAAATCTAGGGCTGGCCTATAAGCTACCTCCTAAAACTGGAAAATTGGCAGTTCTGGAGCTCTGTGGTTGGTACTCCCTCCCTCCCAAATGCTGTGAATGCAGCATCCTTAGCCCTGGCTAGCCCAAGGAGGAAAAAACAGGTTTATGAAATGAGCTCTGGCAGCATGCAGCAAAGCCATTGAGTCACTAGGTAGCCCCTTAGTTCTGCTATTTTTAAGCTTTCCAAAACATTGAATGATGGAGAGAATTACATAGCAATGCCCATTCACTCCTGCCCATGGCCATGGCCACATCCAATATGATGGCCGTGACCTTTCACCATAGTCTCACTCTCACAGTACCACTAGGGGCCTGCAAGACTATGTTGAACTGTCACAGCCTCCACATTGGATGCAGTTGCGGCAGTGGGCAGGAGTGAAATCACTCCTGCCCCAACAGACCCCTGCTAGACCACCAGAGATTCAGGTAGTCACGGGGAGCCTATGGAGAGTGAGTTGGGGGCATAGAAAAGGTGGGGGAGTTGTCTGCTCTTGGCAGGGGCTCTAAACATTTTTGTTTTATGTCGTTTCCTGTGATGATGAAAGGGAAGAACCCCTGAACAAAACAAACATTCCCTTACATGACATGGGAAATGATATGAAACAAAGCTTCTGTCCTTCCCTATGAAATACTAGCATAACATGTCAAACAACTGCTTAGAATTAAGGCACAGGGGTTCTTCCCTTTTGTCATCATTTAAACCAGCCATAGAGCTTAAATCACAAAAGAACGTGTGCCCACCTTCCACCCAGTCCATCCATATGAACACTGTCAAATTACATGCCATCGTATTTGCACACCATTTTATAGAATAGCTTAAAGCCAGAATTTTGGCATTGGCACACTTTTGTGGACATGTGGACATATATATGACAGTATTCTAGTCATTTTTGTGCATTCTGGGTGCCTTCTTTAAAGAATTACTCTGACACCCCTGATACCCATTCCCATAACCCCACCCTTTCCACCCCCACAGCCATACTTTTACATACACACACAGCCCTGCCCTCAAAGCATGCACCCCTACAACCATCTTGTTTGCAACCTGGGAACACATAACCCCTCAAAGAATGCCCCACACAAATCTCTACCATCCATACATAAACATATCTTATACAATCATTCATCCAAGATGCTCACAGCATACATATCCCCACATAAACACATAACCCCATGTCACCAAAACAGAACTCTTATTCCCCAAACACCCCACATGCAGCCAAACCTCCACATAACCTCCCACCCACCCATAGAATACAATACTCCTTCCACATCCAGCCATAACCCTATAAATCAAATACTACACAACTCCTCCACACAAACACTGCCATATATAGTACTCACTAAGATCATCCAAATCAACCTACACAGATAGTGTATATCCCACACATATCTATGTCCCTACATATACCTCCTGTGACAAAACAGTGGGTTTGTAAGCCTGTAAACTATTTTTTTGTTGATGTGTATTTCTCTAGTTTGGCCAGCAGGTGGTGCATGTTTTATGTTTAAAGCTGTTACAGAAAAATAACTGTTCCTTATTTAGTTTAACCCAGAGAGGAAGTAACCTGCAGTGATGTGGCCAGCTACTTTTAAAAATATTGTTCTGGGCTCTGATTAGCCCAGGAGCTCAAATTCAGTCTGGAAATGCTGGATTTTTCTCCAGTCTTAGTCTGGAAGTAGAGAGAGAAAGACCTCTTTACTGAGACCCTGTAAGCAGTTATATTTTGTAACCTGTAAGCAGCTATATTTCCTGTACTTCCCAGGCACTATCTAGGTAGTGATAAAATGTTTAGGTAGGTTTATAATTGATCCTTATTCAGTTATCTGTTATTTGCCTGTTATTTTCCATCTGTTTTTATAGTTCACTGTTCAATATTTTTTAATGACAATAAACCTTTTTTAGTTTATTGCCTCTGCTTGTCTGGACTGACTATGAATCCTGGTAGTTTGTGTGTTGGGTCTGTGAGTGCTTTCTAGGAACTGTGGGACCACTGGGAGTGTGGCCCCAGTAACCTAGAAATCACTGGGGAACACCTTGAGAGTGAGAGACTCGCCCAGAGGTGGTTGGGACCCAGTCGGTGGGAGGAAGGTGCTACTATAGAGCACATGCCCAGGTGCAGGTGGACTTGAGCTGTGCTGGCCATAGACCCTCTAAGTGGCCACAGAGTTAGCCCCAGGAAAGTGGCTAGGTGTTTCGTGACACTTCCCTAGGAATGTGTTTGGGGAAAATTTTGTTTTACTTCTGTCAGATAGCTTTGCATTACATTTGCTTTCAGGTCCTGAAATTCTTTGTAGAATTCATATGGTTCCATTAAAGACAATGGGGGAAGCAATCCTAGACTCAACAGTGGGTTTTTAATCATTTTTAACAAACTGTGCTTAATACTTAGAGGTAGTGCGTTTTTTGTAGGAAAAAAGGTACCGGTACTCATTATGGGCAGGGGCCACCATCTATGGCTCTGACCCTATGGTAGCCACACCCCTTATACCAGCCATGGCGCATATAAGCAGTATCATTGAAAATACTATACCAGTATTGGAGAAAAAAATAACTTGTGATTTTTTTTCATTATAAATAATTTCTATAAGCTGTTACAACTCTAGTATACCCAGTGAAAATTAAGACAGCAAATATAAATTCTCAAATTGGACATCTTCCAAACATTAAAATGAAAATAAAATGATTTTTTTTCTACCTTTGTTCTCTGGTGACTTTGTTTTTCTGATCATGTTGGTCCCAGTCTCTGATTCTGCTACTCTCTATCTGTTCCCTTAACTCTGTTTCCAGGGCTTCCTTTCCATTTATTTCTTTGCTTTCCTCCTTCATTTCTTGCCCTATATCCATAGGTAAAAGCTGGGCCCGCCACGGACTTGACAGGAGGAGGTATAGAGTGGATCCAGCTTTTGCCTATTTTATTCATCCATGTGCAGTTTTTCTCCTCTTTTCCCTTTCTCTCATCTCGTCAGTATGGATCTCCTTCCTCTTTCCATCCACGTCCAGCATTTTTCCTCTCTCCCTCCATCCATGTCCAGCATTTCAACTCTCTCCCCTAAATCCATGTGCATCTCCTCCTCTGTCTTCCTTCCCCTCCATCCATGTCCAGCATTTCTCCTCTCCCCCTCCACTCCATCCACTTGCATCTACTTCCTCTGTCTTCCCTCCCCTCCATTAATGTCCAGCATTTCTCCTCTCTCCCTTCCTCTCCAACTGTGTGCATCTCCTTCCTCTGTCTTTCCTGCCCTCCAACATTTCTCTCTCTTCCCTGCCCTCCACTCCATCCATGTCCAGCATTTCTCCCCTCTCCCCTCCCCTCCATCCATGTTCATCTCCTTCCTGTCTTCCCTCTCCTCCATCCATGTCCAACATTTCTCCCCTCTCCCCTCCCCTCCATCCATGTTCATCTTCTTCCTGTCTTCCCTCTCCTCCATCCATGTCCAGCATTTCTCCTGCCCTTCCCTCCATCCATCCATGTCCAGCAACTCTGCTGTCTCCCCTGCCCTCCCTTCCCATCCATGTCCAGTGATTCTCCTCTGCCTTCTCCTCCCATCTATGTCCAGTGATTCTCCTTTACCCCTATCCTCCACTCCCAACCATGTCCAACGATTCTCCTCTGCCCTCCCCTCCCATCTATGTCCAACGATTTCTCCTCTCTCCCCTGCCCTCCCCTCCCATCCACGTCCAGCGATTCTCCTCTGCCCTCCCCTCCATGTCTAGCGATTCTCCTTTGCCCCCTATCATCCTCTCCATGTCCAGTAACTCGCCCCAGCCTACACCTGCCCCCGTCGAGTTACAGTACCAACCCCAGCCCTACCTGCCTGCCCTTAGCTCCCCGACAGCCCTGCTTTCTGTTCCTGCCGCCCTGTGACGAGTTTAAATATATATATTTTTTTACCTGAAGTCGCAGCACCGGCAGCAGCGTTAGTGAAAGGACCAGGCTCGCCTCTTCCAGCCTTCCCTTCATTCCCCTCAGTGTCCCGCCTTCCTCTGATAAGCAGAAACTTGATGCATGTGTGTGTGTGTGTGTGTGTGTAGCAGCCCCTGTGCCCCAACCCTGTCTCTGATGTGCTCTTTTCAATTTAATATTTCTGACTATGCAGCCTCTGGAATCTGTTCAAAGCATGCCAGATCTTTACAATTGAAGTGACTTTCCTAGGCACAGAAACTGAATGGCTGTGTGTCCAGTAGCCCCGTGTCTCAAGCCTCTCTCTGATCTGCTATTTTCAATTTATTTTTTCACTGTCTGGCTGTAGCATCTGTCTGTCCCCTTGCTGCCTGACCTTTTCCTGACACACACACTCAATCAACATGTCTACCTGCTTCTGTACCTCAGCCCAGTGTGTGTTTTTTTCCTTTCTGTTTCTAAAGCTGGCATTTGTTACTCCTTTCCACTCTCAAGCCAACAGCTTCCTAACATCAGACCCTTTGAAATCCTGGTAAAGAATGGAAAAACGGTGGTGCTGATATCAGATTCAGCTACAAGATTTGAAAGATGTGAAGCTTGGATAGACTTAGGGGTCCTTTTACAAAGGCGCTTTGAAAAATGGCCTGCGGTAGTGTAGATGCATCTCAAGAAAGATATAGTAGAACTGGAAAAGGTGCAGCGAAGGGCGACTAAAATGATAGCGGGGATGGGACGACTTCCCTATGAAGAAAGACTAAGGAGGCTAGGGCTTTTCAGTTTGGAGAAGAGACGGCTGAGGGGAGACATGATAGAGGTGTATAAAATAATGATGTGAAGCGTCTGTTCACACTTTCTAAAAATACTAGGACTAGGGGGCGATGAAACTACAGTGTAGTAAATTTAAAACAAATCGGAGAAATTTTTCTTCACCCAACGTATAATTAAACTCTGGAATTCGTTGCCGGAGAACATGGTGAAGGTGGTTAGCTTAGCAGAGTTTAAAAAGGGGTTAGACGGTTTCCTAAAGGACAAGTCTATAAACCACTACTAAATGGACTTGGGAAAAATACACAATTCCAGGAATAACATGTATAGAATGTTTGTACGTTTGGGAAGCTTGCTGGGTGCCCTTGGCCTGGATTGGCCGCTGTCATGGACAGGATGCTGGGCTTGATGGACCCTTGGTCTTTTCCCAGTGTGGCATTACTTATGTACTTATGTGTTTTGGGCACGCGCAGAATCATTTTTCAGCGCACCTGTAAAAAATGTCTTTTTAAAATTTTTGCCGAAAATGGATGTTGCGGCAAAATGAAAATTGCCATGTGTCCATTTTGGGTCTGAGACCTTACCACCAGCCATTGACCTAGCGTAAAAGTCTCATGCAGTAACCTGGCAGAAATGACCTACGTGCATTAAATGCCACTTGGCGTGCGCCCAGTAAATAAAAATTATTTTTCAAGACACACATATCGAACGTGCGCCAAAATGAAATTACCACAAGAGCCACGTGGCAGCTGGGCGGTAACTCCATTTTGGTACGCATTAGGCACGCGTAGACACTTACGTGGCTTAGTAAAAGGGCCCCTTATTTGGCTGCTTGTTCAAAAGTTTCAACGTGAGAGGTCAATCGACCCCTGCTTCTCCCTTATCTATCCCCATGGCAGCTCCACTGTGTATGGCCAAAGAACATATAAACTGTCTAAACTTAACCCTTCTTTTCCTCTGGTAGAAACTTAGGGCCCTGTTCACTAAGCTGCGCTAGAGGCATGTTAGCGTTTTTAGTACGCACCAAGCATTACTGCGCGCTAACTGTGTAGAGGAGTGGCCTAGTGGTTAGAGCACTGGTCTTGCAATCCAGAGGTGGGCAGTTCAAATCCCACTGCTACTCCCTGTGATCTTGGGCAAGTCACTTAACTCTCCATTGCTTCAGGTACAAAGTTAGATAGTGAGCCCTCCTGGGACAGAGTAATATCCAGAGTATCTGAATCAATGTAACTCACCTTGAGCCACTACTGAAAAAGGTGTGAGCAAAATCTAAATAAATAAATAGATGCCCATAATATTCCTATGGGCATCTACACAGTTAACACACACTAAAAATGCTACTACTACTACTACTAACTAGCATTTCTAAAGCGCTACTAGGGTTACGCAGCGCTGTACAATTTAAACATAGAAGGACAGTCCCTGCTCAAAGAGCTTACAATCTAAAAGACAAGAGAACAATCTAAAGACAAGTGTACAATCTAGAGGACGAGTGAACAGTTAATCTGATAGGGTGGATAGATTGGGGTATTTTATATATCTTGAGCGGTTAGGCGCCGAAGGCAGCATTGAAGAGGTGAGTTTTAAGCAGAGATTTGAAGATGGGTAGGGAGGGGGCATGGTGTATGGGTAAAGGAAGATTGTTCCAGGCATGGGGTGAGGCAAGGCAGAATGAGCGGAGCCTGGAGTTGGCAGTGGTGGAGAAGGGTACTGAGAGAAGGGCTTTGTCCTGTGAGCGGAGGTTACGGGCGGGAACATACGTAGGGGGAGATGAGGGTGGAGAGGTAGTGAGGAGCCGCAGACTGAGTGCATTTGTAGGTAAGGAGGAGGAGCTTGAATTGTATGCGATAACTGATCGGAAGCCAATGAAGTGATTTGAGGAGAGGGGTGATATGAGTATATCAGTTTTGGCGGAATATAAGACATGCAGCAGCATTCTGAACTGATTGAAGGGGGGATAGATGGCTGAGTGGGAGGTCGGTGAGGAGTAAGTTGCAGTAATCAAGGCGAGAGGTAATGAGAGCGTGGACGAGAGTTCTGGTGGTGTGCTCAGAGAGGAAAGGGCGAATTTTGCTGATGTTGAAGAGGAAGAAGCAACAGGTCTTGGCAGTCTGTTGGATATGCGCAGAGAAGGAGAGGGAGGAGTCGAAGATGACTTCCGAGGTTGCGGGCAGATGGGACGGGGAGGATGAGGGTGTTATCAACAGAGATAGAGAGTGGAGGAAGAGGAGAAGTGGGTTTAGGAGGAAAGACGAGGAGCTCGGTCTTGGACATGTTCAGCTTCAGGTGGCGGTTGGACATCCATGCCGCAATGTCGGATAAACAGGCCGATACCTTGGCCTGGGTCTCCGCGGTGATGTCAGGTGTGGAGAGGTATAGCTGGGTGTCATCAGCATAAAGATGATACTGAAAACCATGAGACGAGATCAGCGAGCCCAGGGAAGAGGTGTAGATTGAGAAGAGAAGGGGTCCAAGGACAGATCCCTGGGGAACTCCAACAGATAGTGGGATGGGAGTGTTGGAAGATCCATGGGAGTGTACCCTGAAGGTGCGGTGGGAGAGATAAGAGGAGAACCAGGAGAGGACAGGGCCTTGGAACCCAAAAGAGGACAGCGTGGCAAGAAGTAAATCATGGTTGACAGTGTCAAACGCGGCGGAAAGATCGAGGAGGATGAGGATGGAGTAGTGACCTCTGGATTTGGCCAGGAGCAGGTCGTTGCAAACTTTAGAGAGTGCTGTTTCTGTCGAGTGCAGAGGGCGAAAGCCGGATTGAAGTGGATCGAGGATGGCATGAGAGGAGAGAAAATCAAGGCAGCGGCTGTGAACGGCGCGCTCAAGTATTTTGGAAAGGAAGGGTAAAAGAGAGATGGGGCGGTAGTTGGAGGGGCAGGTAGGGTCGAGTGAAGGTTTTTTGAGGAGAGGTGTGACAACGGCGTGCTTGAAGGTGTCAGGGACAGTTGCAGTGGAGAAAGAAGAGGTTGAGGATGCGACAGATGGCGGGGGTGACAGTATGGGAGATGGTGTTGAGTAGGTTGGTGGGGATGGGATCAGAGGAACAGGTGGTGCATTTCGAGGAGGAAAGAAGGCGGGAAGTTTCATCCTCGGTGATCTCAGGAAAAGAGGAGAAAGAGACCTGGGTAGGTTGGTTGAGGGACAGGGTTAAAGGGTGAAGAGGAGGTGGTGGCTTGGTCGTGAACTCAAGGTTGATCTTTTGCACTTTGTCGCGGAAATAATCGGCCAGTGATTGAGGAGAGAGAGAAGGGGGAGTAGGAGCGGGGGGCACTTTTAGGAGGGAGTTAAGGGTGGTGAAGAGACGACGAGGGTTGGAGCTGAGAGAATTGGTCAATTGGGTGTAATAGTCCTGTTTTGCACGGAATAGGGAGGAGTGGAGGGAGGATAGCATGAATTTGTAGTGGAGGAAGTCTGAAAGGGTACGAGATTTCCTCCAGAGGCACTCAGCGGATCGGGTGCAGGAGCGAAGGTAACGGATGCAAGGAGTCAGCCAGGGCTGGGGATTGGTGCGCTTTGTGGGACGGGAGATGGATGGCGCGAGGGTGTCCAAAGCAGAGGAGAGAGCGGTATTGTAGGCGGAGACCGCTTTGTCGACAGTTTCGGAGGACGTGATGGAGGGGAGGAGATTAGAGATAGTAGATGATAAGGTGGAGGGGTCAATAGCCTGGAGGTTCCTGGAGGTGGTGGTTAAAGTTGGACGGGGTGGAGGGGGGGTGAAGAAGTGTGAATGTGATCAGGTGATGGTCGGAGAGAGGAAGAGCTGAGACGTGGAAATTGGAGGGTGAGCTGGAGGAGGAGAGGATGAGGTCAAGACAATGGCCGTCACGGTGAGTAGGGGTGGTGGAGCACAGCTGGAGGTTGAAGGAGGATGTTAGGGTGAGGAACTTAGAGGCATGGGGGTCGGATAGGTCATCAGCATGTATGTTAAAGTCTCCGAGAATGAGGGACGAAGATGAGGGGTCAAGAAAGACAGAGAGCCAAGCATCAAAGTCGGTAAGGAAGGAAGGGAAGGATTTATCAGGGGGGCGGTAAATGACTGCCACTCTGAGTGGTAGCGGGTAGAATAGCCGGATGGAATGGGCTTCAAAGGATGAGAAGCAGTGAGACTGCGGTAGGTGGAGGGGTTGGAAACTACAGGAGGGTGAGAGTAGTAGCCCAACGCCTACGCCGCGGCCAATTGGGCGGGGCGTGTGGGAGAAGAGATAGCCTCCATGGCAGAGGGCTGCAACGGAGGCAGAGTCTTCCGGGGAGAGCCAGGTTTCGGTTAAGGCGAGCAGTTGAAGGGAGTGAGAGATAAAGAGATCGTGGGTGAGAGGCAGTTAACACACAGTTAACACACACACTAAAAATGCTAGCACACCTTAGTAAACAGGGCCCTTAGATTGCAAGTGCACCACAGACAGAAAAATATCTACGGTACCTGAATGTGCACTTGATAGCTTCCAGGTGATTTATTTATTTATTTATTTTCAAAATGTGTAGTCCACTTACACCTAAGCAGACCACAGTAAAGAAATTAAAAATAGATAAATGAAAATGAATGATTTTCAGATCATTGGTCTATTTGATTGTTTGAAGGAGAATACATCAAAATGGCTAATTTATCACATTTTACCATTTCTTTTCAAACAAAGACATATCTTTATACTTCACATACACATATAGCGTTATATTCTTCATGCACACTCTTACCCCCAAACATACTTCCCACTCCCCTAATGTACCTCCAAACACACATACCCCTACAACCTCCACAAATTCCCCAACATGCACAATCCTCACCCCCTCCCCCCACAAACACCCTCTATAATATAAATCCACACACACATATCAACATGCATATACCCACACCCACACAACCCAGAGCTTAAGACTGGGATTCATTGCTATCATAGTAAGTGCAACACTAACCCATTTGGAGGAAGTCCCCCCCCTCCCCAAACCTATTCACCCATACCCCCACATATTACCATACTCCTCATTGCTCTAAAGATCTAAATATACACTCACCACACCCCCTCTACATTGTTACACCCACAACCTACACCTTTTCTATAACTGAAAGTAAACATATAAAACTCCAAACAAAGCAGCAATACAAAAAAAAAAAAAAAAGACCTGGCCTTGAAAAAGCTGCCCTTAAGGCCTTGGAGCTCTTTGTTTCTTCTCTAATGAAAGGATAGCTCTTTAGGATGATATCTGCACCTGCTTCTCAAGCACAGCCTGTATTTTTTGCTAGTGTATTTCTAGGGCGTCCTTGTGTTTTCTCTTCTTGTTGCCAGGGAGTTGATCTACTGGCATTCTGAATGCTTTTATAGACATACTGCTCACCCCTCATTCACTTGCAAATGATCAAATAAAAGACAGAGGATGTCTGGGGGACCCAGCTGGCAGTAAACCCCGGGACATCACCTACTTGTTAAGTGCCCGATTCTCTAACCCTGGAGGTATGCATGCATTAATATTTATTTATTTATTGTTGTTTAACCTTCTATCTCTTCCACAGCTTTATTATGGTGTGGCCTTAAAAAGATGGGGAGGCCATGTTTTGGTAACAGATATAGCTTGTGAATCTGGATTTGGCACTGATACGATCTTCTGAGGTGATTTTATCCAAAGCAGTGTATATAATATAATATTGAAAAAAAAGACATATATTCACAGCTGTAAAAAAAGAAAAACCATGAGGCTGCTACTTAGCATTTAGCTGGTGAGTAGTGACAGTAATCAATGCAGTCAAATTCCATAGAGCAATTGTACTCAACATTTCTCTCATGCTTTAATGCGCTATTTTTTTTAACATATGAATGAACAGTGCATAGTATCTGGGTAGTAATTTTTTATTATTAATAGGACTGTTAAAGGTGGAAGCCAAGTAGTTGTGTTTAATGCGTTGGGCTGTTTCTGTTCACTGTTAGACAGGCATTTTGAAGGCCTGGTGAACAAGGCCTCACCATTTCTATTAAGATTGTTTACATCTACAGAAACAATTCTCAACCCCTTGAAACCTACAAATTACAGTGCTGCAATGTTTCAAACATAAACTGGTATTTTATGGGGCTCAAAAGGAGTCTAGTTGGTGTCACAACAAATGATAACTACTTAATATTGTTGCAGATTTTTTTAAGCACCTAATTCTTTTGAATCCACAAGTTAGTGTGAGTGACTATAGTCGGAGATTCATAGCTATAGCTGTGTTCCTAAAGACAAACGTGCTGCCAAATACACAGGCATTTTAGAGAACACACACCTTGCATCTAATTTTCAAAGAGAAAGTACTCAGGTATTTGTCTTTGGCAACTGTCTATAAGGCACATATATAGGAAATGGCCATGCGTATTTGCATCTGATAGTCTGCAGGCAAACACCCAGGCTCCATATATTGTTTACCTCCTCTAAATAACACAACCCATAGTTCTTATTTTTTTTTTTTATCTGGCTACCTAGGTATGTAGCTGCTCTGAATTAGATGCTGTTTCTCCATTCCTCTCCCAATGCCAGTGTTTCCCAAGTCCGGTCCTGGATTACCCCCTTGCCAGTCAGGTTTTCAGGATATCCACAGTGAATATGCATGAAAGAGATCTGCATATAATAGAAGCAGTGTATGCAAATCAAGTTCATGCATATTCATTGTGGATACCCTGAAACCTGACTGGCAAGGGGTACTCTAGGACTGGACTTGGGAAATACTGTCCCATACTACCCTTTCCTGCCTCTCCCTTTCTGCTTACCCACCCTAGTTCTCTCATCTTGCCCTTCCCACCTCTTCCTTTTTTTCCTTCTCTTCTGAGGTTAACTCTTCTTCATATGCCTGTTATCCTTTCCTGTCAAGTATTGTAGTTCATTTCTATTTTTTTGAAGATTTTGGATTTATGTAAACCGCCTAGATCTGCCAGTTAGGCTTAGTGCAATATATCAAATTTCAATAAAGTAAAGTAAACTACAAGTAGTGAAAGCTAGTGGAAGTTTTTTTGTCGATGAAAGAAGAGTTAATTTTCAACCAGGGCATTCTACCAAGGTAAATGCACCACTTGTTCCTCTGATCCCATCCCCACCAACTTACTTAACACCATCTCTCCTACTATCACCCCCTCCATCTGTCATATCCTCAACCTCTCTCTCTCCACTACAACTGTCCCCGACACCTTCAAGCATGCTGTAGTCACGCCACTCCTCAAAAAACCATCACTAGACCCTACCTGTCCCTCCAACTACCGCCCCATCTCCCTCCTACCCTTCCTCTCCAAGACACTTGAGCGCGCAGTCCACAGCCGCTGCCTTGATTTTCTCTCCTCTCATGCCATCCTTGATCCGCTTCAATCCGGTTTTCGCCCTCTTCACTCGACAGAAACAGCACTTTCTAAAGTCTGTAATGACCTGTTCCTTGCCAAATCCAGAGGCCACTACTCCATCCTCATCCTCCTGGATCTATCCGCCGCTTTTGACACTGTCAATCATGACTTACTTCTTGCCACACTGTCCTCATTTGGGTTCCAGGGCTCTGTCCTCTCCTGGTTCTCCTCCTATCTCTCCCACCGCACCTTCAAAGTTCACTCTCATGGATCTTCCTCCACCCCCATCCCCTTATCTGTTGGTGTTCCCCAGGGATCGGTCCTTGGACCCCTTCTCTTCTCAATCTACACCTCTTCCCTGGGCTCCCTGATCTCATCTCATGGTTTCCAGTATCATCTCTATGCTGATGACACCCAACTGTATCTCTCCACACCAGACATCACCGCAGAGACCCAGGCAAAGGTATCGGCCTGCTTATCCGACATTGCTGCCTGGATGTCCAACCGCCACCTGAAACTGAACATGTCCAAGACCGAGCTTATCGTCTTTCCACCAAAACCCACTTCTCCTCTTCCTCCACTTTCTATCTCAGTTGATAACACCCTCATCCTCCCCGTCTCATCTGCCCGCAACCTCGGAGTCATCTTTGACTCCTCTCTCTCCTTCTCTGCGTATATCCAGCAGATAGCCAAGACCTGTCGCTTCTTCCTCTTTAACATCAGCAAAATTCGCCCTTTCCTCTCTGAACACACCACCCGAACTCTCGTCCACGCTCTCATTACCTCTCGCCTGGACTACTGCAACTTACTCCTCACCGGCCTCCCACTTAGCCATCTATCCCCCCTTCAGTCTGTTCAGAACTCTGCTGCACGTCTCATATTCCGCCAGAACCGATATACTCATATCACCCCTCTCCTCAGGTCACTTCACTGGCTTCCGATCAGATACCGCATTCAATTCAAGCTTCTCCTTCTTACCTACAAATGCACTCAGTCTGCTGCCCCTCACTACCCCTCTACCCTCATCTCCCCTTACGTTCCCGCCCGTAACCTCCGTTCACAGGATAAATCCCTCCTCTCAGTACCCTTCTCCACCACCGCCAACTCCAGGCTCCGCTCATTCTGCCTCACCTCACCCTATGCTTGGAACAACCTTCCTGAACCCTTACGCCAAGCCCCCTCCCTGCCCGTCTTCAAGTCTTTGCTTAAAGCCCACCTCTTCAATGCTGCGTTCGGCACCTAACCCTTACCGTTCAGTGAATCCAGACTGCCCCAATTTGACTGCCCCTATCGGACCGACCGTTCACTTGTCTATTAGATTGTAAGCTCTTTGAGCAGGGACTGTCTCTCTTTGTTAAATTGTACAGCGCTGCGTAACCCTAGTAGCGCTCTAGAAATGTTAAGTAGTAGTAGTAGTAGTAGTGTATGTCTCAGGTCATTTTCTTTTCCCTGATTTTCACCATATTTTCTTGGTTTGTTTCACACATTTAATTTAAATTCAGATTTGTTATCTGCACTATACCTGATTAGGAGATCTAGAGGATATACAATCCCATGTACAAAACAAAACAAAAAAACATTAAAACAACAATATAACATAAAATATGCAAATATACAATAAAAATTGAACAGATAATTCAGACATGAAATTAAAGCCGCTTCCCTCAAAATAACCACTCTTCTGTTAGTTAACAAATTAAAGGGTCCTTTTACTAAGGTGTGCTAAAATGTGGCCTGTGCTATACCACAGGCTGAGGCCATGTTTAGTGCTGCAATAAAATGGCTCCATTTTCCATTATTCCCATTATTGGTCACGTGCCAATTTCCCCATTCGCACGTGGCCATAAGCACATGAGCACTTACCAAGACCTATTTACTAGGTGGTAAGGGCTCACTCGCTAATCCTGCTTTAATTGGTTAGCACAGTATTTGTTATATTATCTCATGTTGTTTCTTGTAAAGCATAATATGAACGTTAAAAGCAATGATCAAACTAATCTACATCCTTCATTGGCTTTCAAAGATGTACTGAGGTTTCTATCAGCTTGAGAGAAGTTAGGATTCTTGGACCTGTGTGGAGTTGTGATTGTGGTTGAAGAGTAGCACTGAGCTACCAGCCAATGAAGCCAAGTTTCAAACCCACTGCTGTTCCTTGTAATCTTGGACAATTCCCTTACCCCTCAATTGCCTCAGGTGTGAACTTAGATTGTAAGGCTTCTAGGAACATGGAAATACCTAGGGGCATGGTTATCAATGTGAGTAACTAGCACAGAACAGGTCTACTCTCCACCCCCAGACATGCCCCCAGTGCTAAAAAAATACACTCTATTTTCTTTTAGCATATGGGTAGGGTTCACCAATCCCAAAACTACCGCAGAAAGCCTGAGCACACCCTGTGGGAGTGCTTTTACCCTATGGTATGCACAAATTAGTGTTTACCACAGCTTAGTAAAAGGGCCTCTAATGGCCAAGGACAAGGATGTTATAGCTCAGAAGCTGGAATATCTTAAGAAACAAGTTAGCAAGAAAATCTGAGATTTCTTAATGTCCCAAAGTCCCCTTTGATAAACTCTAACCCTGTGGACATGGTGAGGAAGTATTTTATGGAAGTTCTTAGGATGCCAGCAGACAATCTGTATCCTATTGTGTGAGAGCAGTACTTGTCCAGTGGCAGAAGAGAAACTGGTTCTGGAGCAGGAGAACTGGGGTGACGGGGAGGGGGGGGGGAATCATAATTTGATATGGACTTCACTGGGTTCCTCAACAGCTCTTTGGAAGTTGACACAGGTCAATGTAGTGTATCTAGATTTTCAGAAAGTGTTTGTCAAAGTCCCTCTTGAGAGACTCCTGAGAAAATTAAAGAGTCATAGGGTAGGAAGTAATGTTCTGTTGTGGATTAGGAATTGGTTGATGAATAGAAAACAGAGGGTAGGGTTAAATGGCCAATTCTTTCAGTGAAGAAGGGTGAATAGTGGAGTGTCCCAAGGATCTCTACTGGGACCAGTGCCATTAAACATATTTATTAATGATCTGGAAATAGGAACGACGAGTGAGGTGATTAAATTTGTAGATGACACAAAACTATCAAAGTTGTTAGAATGCATGTGGATTGTAAAAAAATTGTAGGAGGACCTTAGGAAATTGGAAGACTGGGCACCCAAATGGCAGATGCAATTTAATGCAGACAAATGCAAAGTGATGCACATTGGGAAGAATAATCCAAATCACAGTTACTTGATGCTAAGATAAGAACATAAGATTAGCCATACTGGGTCAGAACAACGGTCCATCCAGCCCAGTATCCTGCTTCCCACAGTGGCCAATTCAGGTCACAAGTACCTAGCAGAAACCCAAATAGTAGCTACATTTCATGCTACCAATCCCAGGGCAAGCAATGGTTTCCCCCATGTCTTTCTGAATAACTGACTATGGACCTTTTTTCCCAGGAACTTGTCCAAACCTTCCTTAAACCCACCTTAGGAGTCAGCACCCAACAAAAAGATGAAAGTGTCATCATAGACAATACGCTGAAATCTTCTGCCCAGTGTGTGATGGTGGCCAAAAAAAGCAAACAGTATGCTAGGAAAGGGATAGAAAATAAGACAAAGAATATTATAATGTCTCTGTATCGCTCCATGATGCAACCACACCTTAAGTATTGTGTGCAGTTCTGGTCGCCATTTCTTAAAAAAAGATATAGCAGAATTAGAAAAGTTTCAAAAAGGACAACCAAAATGAGTAAGGAGATGGAACTCCTCTCATATGAGGAAAGGCTTATGAGGTTAGGGCTCTTCAGCTTGAAAGAGACGGCTGAGGGGGGATGTGATTGAGGTCTACAAAATCCTGAGTGGTGTAGAACAGGTAAATGTGAATCGATTGTTTATTCTTTCAAAAAGTACAAAGACTAAGGGATACTCAGTGAAGTTATATGGTAATACTTTTAAAATGAATAGGAAGAAATATTTTTCACTCAATGAATACTTAAGCTCTGGAACTTGTTACCAGAGGATGCGGTTACAGTGGTTAGCGTATCTGGGTTTAAAAAAGGTTTGGACAAGTTCCTGAAGGAAAAGTCAATAGTCTGTTATTGAGATGGACATGGGGGTCAGCCACTGCTTGCCCTGGAATTGGTAGTATGGAATGTTGCTACTAATTGGGTTTCTGCCAGGTACTTGTGACCTGAATTGGCCACTGCTGGAAGCAGGATACTGTGCTAGATGGACCATTGGTCTGACCTAGTATGGCTACTCTTATGTTCTTATATTTGATATTCAACTCCACTGAACAGGCTGTATCTGGATATTCAGCAGCAGTGTTGCTGAATATTCCCTCTGACTGCAGCGGCACTGTGTGGTTAAAGCAGGGGTGGTTCATGGATGGAGTTGGGGAGTGATGTGGGGACTGGCCGCATTCAGTGCCACTGCCCACATAGCTAAGTGGGCAGAGGGGACCCCACAAAAGGCAGTGCTACCTTTTCTTACTTAGCTATGTGAGTGTCAGCACTGAATATCAATCATCACTCGCATAACTTCTGGGTCTGGGACTGAATCGAATATTCAATGTTGGTGCCTGGATCTGTCCCAGGCACTGAATTTAC
Organism: Microcaecilia unicolor; assembly: GCF_901765095.1. Lineage (NCBI taxonomy): Eukaryota > Metazoa > Chordata > Amphibia > Gymnophiona > Siphonopidae > Microcaecilia > Microcaecilia unicolor. The sequence goes on from NC_044032.1 coordinate 390,971,109, forward strand.
AGGTTAGATTCAGCCCACAGTGATTTGCAGCTTCAAAATTGCTGGCTGCTGTGGGCTGAATATCAGGGTGTAGGCTCTTAAGTCTGGACGGAAATAGGACATTAATTTAGGAGCTTAATGTAGGAGTCTAAATTTGGGATCTGAACATGAGCTACCATTAAGACTTGGGCCTTAAAGTTTTAAATTGCAACTTCTTCGCCTAAAATCTAAAAAAGGGTTGAAGTCACTAAGGTTCAACATTTTGCTGTATGCAGCTGAAGCCCGGTTTCCACAATGGATATTTCAGCTGTGGCAGGTACCGCAGATGTCTTTGATCATTCAATGCCCTGAGACTGAAGTTGGGGATGGCAGAGCATCCTTTAGAAATGCTCAAAAGATGGCTTTGTAGGAACTTGGTTTATGTTTCCTTATTGACTTCAGCCCTCCTTTGCTAGAGGCTATCCCCTGAAGAGAAATAAAACACATGCCATTTGCAGACTGCCCCTTTCTTCCTCTCCTCTCTCTCCCCCTCCCCCTCCCCCCCACCCCACATTCCCCATTCAGCATGACATCTCCTCGAATGCTACCTGACAGACTGCAGTGATCACCCTGTGAATGGTAAATAATTTCCTTATTGACAGCCTCCTATTTACGGTGACATCTGCCAGCAATCCCTGACACTTGAATGAGCATTAAGACATTAACAGTCTGACACAGGCTTGTGGGCTGGAATATTAATGTTGTGCAGGTCTGCTCACAGCAGAGAGATCCTGATCTGCGTTTCTGTCCAAGCTACAGAGAGTAAGGTGATGAAAGTCAGTGGTTTGCATGCAAAATAATGATTGTGTGTTTTAGCACATGCCTTGAGGACAGGATTTACAAACCTGTAAAAAATGTATAGCAATGGACTCTGTTCTCCCTCACTTTATTTTATTTTATTTTTTTATTATTATATTTATTGGTTTTAATTTCATACAAACAAATCACGTTTGTAAGGCAATACAGAGAGTTATAGAGGAAAATAAAACATATATATAATATATTTCAATCAAGCATACATGTCACATATATTTATCTTATCTCTCTTCCTTAGACCATCATTAGTGGAGGAGGGGGGGGAGTCTAAACAAATTTAAGGAGAATTATCACTCTAAAAAAGAGAAGGAAAAAAAGGAACAAAATTTAACATAAATTGGCATAGTCCTGATATTATATCTCTTAACTCTTATTTGCTGATATCAATCATTGTTCTTATTCAACTAGTTGGCTTTTTGGCGTCCAGAAAAGCCTTCAACTGAATAGGCTCAAAAAATACATATTTAGTGCCAGTCATTCGAATTATGCATTTACATGGATATGCTAAGGTAAATGTTGCGCCTAACGCTTTTACTTCATCTCTAAGTATGAGAAATTGCTTTCGTCGCTGTTGTGTTATCTTGGTAACGTCAGGATATACCCATATTTTCTGTCCACAAAATAAAGCTGACGAATATTTAAAATATTTTTTCATAATCATATTTAAATCCTGTTCGAAGACCATTGATATTATAAGAGTCCCTCTTGAAGTTATTTCTATCATGGAATCTTCTAGTAGTGCAGTTAAATTTTGAATATCTATTACTGGAAATTGAGGATCTCCCTCACTTTAAATATCCTTGCTTAATTAAGGAAATGGTAAAGTTACTGAATGATAGCAGCTTCCCTTCACCCTTGAATTTCCAGAGTACTCACACTGGGGGTCTTTTATGTAGGCGCGCTGGCGTTTTTAGTGCGCTAAACGCTAAAGATGCCCATAGAAATACATTTATTTATTTATTTGTTACATTTGTACCCCACATTTCCCCACCTATTTGCAGGCTCAATATGGCTTACATAATACCATAAAGGCGTTTACCAGTCGGTTGATAACAAATACAAGGTTGTATTGTGGTCGAATGAGGTAGGTGCGTGTCAGGCACCGTGATGGTCGAAGGGAATGAAGATTGTATATTGTCCAGTACGATCATTGGTTGAGCTGTGTTGCTGGGTGTGGAGATTTACGTTGGATTGGTGGGGTAAGCCTTTTTGAAGAGGTTGGTTTTTAGTGATTTTCTGAAGTTTAGATGATCATGGATTATTTTTATAGCTTTTGGGAGTCCGTTCCATAGTTGTGTAATTACGTCGGAGAAGCTGGATGCGTAAGTTGTTTTGTATTTAAGTCCTTTGCAATTTGGGTAATGTAAGTTTAGGTATGATCGTGATGATCCGATTCTGTTTCTGGTTCTTTGATTGGGAGCCAGTGCAGCTTTTCTCGGAGGGGTTTAGCACTTTCGAAGCGTGATTTACCAAATATCAGTCTGGCAGCTGTGTTTTGCGCGGTCTGGAGTTTTTTTTGCGAGTTGTTCTTTACATCCCGCATAGATTGCGTTGCAGGAATCTGCATGGCTTAGGACCATTGATTGTATTAGGTTTCGAAAGATTTCCCTCGGGAAGAAAGGTTTTATTTGTTTAAGTTTCCACATTTTATAGAACATTTTCTTTATTACGGAGTTTACTTGGCTCTCAAGGGCAAGGTTGTGGTCAATTGTGATGTTGAGTATTTTTAGGCTGTCATAGGTAGGGAGAGTGTGTTCTAGGGTGTTTATGGTTGTGGGTTTGTATTTGGCGTCTTTAGCATTTAGCACACACCTATTTTTAGCATGCACTAAAAACGCCAGCGTGCCTACTTAAAAGACCCCCACATTAGATCGTTTAGGGTTTTTTTTTGTATTTTTTAATTTCTCAGTTTGCAAGTTTTGCTAATCACAGCTCCACCATGGTGCCTCATAGCAAAACAGTGCAGAGGTTTCCCACCGGCTTCAAAAGGTGGCAGCACCTGATCTTCTCAGATGGCCCTCTATCCAGGTACTAGCTAGACCCACCTTATTAAGACAGGGGTGGACAACTGGCATTCCATGCAGCTTTTTCTGATCCTAAATGGCAGGGATGGGCATTCGTTTGCAGCAATATTGGAAATGTCAATGGACATATCCCACGTCATTGCATGTCATCAAATGAAAACAACTCTAAAATCTAACATTAAGTCCCAAGCACAAACTATTACAGTGACATAGAATGACAGAGTAGGCAAAGCGCTGTTAACTTCTTAATGTTTACAGTTGTAATTACTGGGATCATCAGATTCTAATGTTTCAGTGCTGCTTGTTGAACTCCTCATTTATAGGCAGCAATGTGCAATTAATTCTTCATTCATCCACAGTATTGTTATATGCAAAAACATTTTAGGTTTTGAAAGTCTTTTTTGAAAATTACTTCACTATAACATCTATGATATCAAAAGTGACTGAACGCAGTCGCATAGTATCACTTAACTGGTAGTAGGAATGCTTATGAAGGGAACCTCCGCAATCCTGCTGCCACTTAAGTGATGCTATGTGACTGCTTTCAGTCACCTTTGATATCATAGATGTTATAGTGAAGAAATTTTCAAACAATGCTTTCGAAACCCAAAGATTTTTTGCATATAACAATACTGTGGATGAATGAAGAATTAATTGCACATTGCTGCCTATAAATGAGGAGTTCAACAAGCAGCACTGAAGCATTAGAATCTGATGATCCCAGTAATTACAACTGTAAACATTAAGAAGTTAACAGCGCTTTGCCTACTCTGTCATTCTATGTCACTATAATATTTTGTGCTTGGGACTTATTGTTAGATTTTAGAGTCATTTAACTGTCCCTGCAGGTGTGAATATTAACTGGTCCCCTCTAATTGATTTATCAAATGAAAATAAGCAGACAAAACACAAAAATTAATGGTTCATTGTTTGCCAATAATAGTGTGCATTGGTTCAAGAGCCGGTGGCGGGAGGAGGGGCTGGTGGTTGGGAGGCGGGGATAGTGCTGGGCAGACTTATACGGTCTGTGCCAGAGCCAGTGGTGGGAGGTGGGGCTGGTGGTTGGGAGGCGGGGATAGTGCTGAGCAGACTTATACGGTCTGTGCCCTGAAAGACAGGTACAAATCAAAGTAAAGTATACACAAAAAGTGGCACATATGAGTTTATCTTGTTGGGCAGACTGGATGGACCGTGCAGGTCTTTTTCTGCCGTCATCTACTATGTTACTATGTGCATTATTTGCAATGAGAGTGCCCATTGATAAATGGAGGAGTGGAGAAGTAGCCTAGTGGTTAGTGCAGCAGGCTTTGATTCTCATGAACTGGGTTCAATTCCCACTGCAGCTCCTTGTGACGCTGGACAAGTCACTTAACCCTCCATTGCCCCAGGTACAAATAAGTACCTTTATATTATATGTAAACCACTTTGTAACCATAGAAAGGCAGTATATCAAATCCCATCCCTACCCCCCTTTACATTGTGTGTGCACAAACCACTGAGCATATATGCATACTGCACCCTTTGTCAAAAAGAGTGTCCACTCACTGACTTTGCTCTTGTGTCAAATAAAATGAACATTCCCAGAAATGACACAGGAAATGAAAATGTTCTGGCTGCCCATCCTTACTAAATGCAGCTCTTTAGCACTTCAAGAACAAACCAAGAGTCTATACCAAGCGGCCTTGCTAGACAGAACCCGGTCATCACTGATACCTGGTTGGCTTCTGGGGAGTTATAGCCTGCTGATATCAACCCATGGTCTGAGGGTGAGACAAAGTTAAAGATGATAGATATTACAGAAAAGTTTACTGTGTAATATAAAGTTAACAACAAGACAAGAACCAACTGGAAAGAATAGACACAAAGATTTTTACTGAATGATTCTGCTTGCCAAAAGGATGATTGATATCCAAAGTGCTTCCCTATAGACATATAATTAGAAAAATCTTTATAAAAACAGGCTCTTGGAACAGAGAGAACACAGGATCAGCTAGCAGAGCAAGCAAATCTATTTTGCCATCTACCATTACCGAAAGTCTGTTTGGGGGCTAGACATAATAACAGAGTCTGCTGGGCTAGATCAATGCCTTTGATGCACTATCATAAATAAAGTTCACAGTTTTAATCTCAGAAATGTGGCATAAAATAGAAAAGTTCTCAGGTCTTAACTATCAAAACCAATGTTTTGGATAGATGGAAAGGAAATATGATGGGGGCCTTCTCAAGAAGCAATTGCAGTTCTGCAACTGTAGAGGCGTGCTGTAGTTTTGGGAATCCATGAACACATCAGCAGTATTTGTTATATTATCTCATGTTGTTTCCTGGAAAGAGTAACAGAATATTGTTTCTGATGTTTATATAATTTTAGAGCATGCTAAAATATTTGAATACATATGCACGTTAAAAGCAATGAGCAAAGCAATCTACATCCTTCATTGGCTTTCAGAGATGTACTGAGGTTTCTATCAGCTTGAGAGAAGTTAGGATTCTTGGACCTGGGTAGAAGTCATGATTGTGGTTGAAGAGTAGCACTGAGCTACCAGCCAGTGAAGCCAAAGTTCAAACCCACTGCTGCATCCTTCATAGGCTTTAAGATGTACTGAGGTGTCTATCAGCTTGAGAGGTTAGGATTTTTGGACCTTGGTAGAGCCATGAACTTGGAAGAAGAGTAGCCTAGTCATGGTTAGAGTACTGGGTCTGCCAGCCAATGAAGCCAAGGTTCAAATCCCACTGCTGCTCCTTGTGATCTTGGGCAACTCACTTACCCCTCTATTGCTTCAGGTATGAATTTAGGGGTCCTTGTACCAAGCTGCAGTAAAAAGGGCCCTGCACAAACGGCAGGGACAATTTTTGCCACGCGCCGAAGCCCTTTTTACTGCAGTGGGTAAAAAGGCCGAAAAAAGACATGGGCTTGCTGTAAGATTGCTCCTACCTTGTGGCCATGCAAGAGGGAGCACTTACGCCACACATTGAGGTGGCGGTAAGGGCTCCCACTCTAACTCAGCGGTAATCAGGTAGTGTGCGAAGCTGCCTGATTACCACTGGGTTAGCACCATGCTAAACAATACAAGTGGGAAATGGTGCATTCTGAGGCTGGAAATACCCCTGGTACCAGCTTTGGACCAGTAGTAGCTCCAGATTAGCGTGCGGTAAGTCCACGTTGGGCTTACTGGCACTTTGTAAAAGGGCCCTTACAGTGTAAGGCTTCTTGGAACAAGGAAATACCTAGGGGTGTAGTTATCAATGTGAGTAAATGTCCCATTTTATGCAATGAGACTTAGTTACTATAACTGTGTTAGTAGTAAAATAACACATCTTAACAGTATCCCACATTGATAACTTCCCCCATATATATTTAGGGATGTAGTTATCAACATGAACTACAGTTAAGATGTGTTATTTTAACACTAATTCGTGTCATTTTAGCACAGGTCCCATTTAATGCAATAAGGCCTAGTTACTAATAACTGAGGTTAACAGTGAAGTAACATGTCTTAATGGTAGCTCACATTGATAACTTCTCCCCTAGTCTATCCAAATTTAATTCACCTTGAACTATTACTGAAAAAGGTGTAAGTTAAATCCAAACAAATTCATCAGAAAGAGAATGGCCAACATTAAGTGGTCTTTTTACAAAGTGCAGGAAAAATTGTCGGGCAAAATGGTAGAGACTATTATAAAGATCAAAATTACAAACCATATTCAAATGCATGGATTAATGAGACAAAGCCCACATGGATTTAGTAAAGGGAAATCTTGCCCACCAACTTTGAAGGGGTGAACAAACATGTGGATAAAGGTGAGCCGGTCGTCATTGTGTATCTGGATTTTCAAAAGGCATTTGACAAAGTACCTCATGAAAGACTCCAGAGGAAATGAGTCATGGGATAGGAGGTAGTGTTCTATTGTGTATTAAAAACTGGTTAATAGATAGAAAACAGAGAGTAGGGTTAAATGGTCAGTATTCTCAATGGAGAAGGGTAGCTAGTGGGGTTCCCAGGGAACTGTGCTGGGCAGTGGCGTAGGAAGGGGGGGGGGCGGTGGGGTGGTCCGCCCCGGGTGCATGCCACTGGTGGGGTGTCGGCTTGCTGGTTCCCTGCTCTTTCTGCCCCGGAACAGGACCTGTTCGGGGACAGAGAAAGCAGGGAAGTAGCAGAGCCAACGCAGCTCCCAGTGACGTGCACTGGGGGCGGATCGGCCCTCCCGCCTGCCCCCGCTGCAAGGTAAGTGTGTGTTTCTGGGTGGGGGGTGCGCTCCGGAGGGGGGGTGCGCTCCGGAGGGGGGGTGCGCCGTGCCCTGCACCCGGGGGGGGGGGTGCGCAGCGGCGACCCGCCCCGAGTGTCAGGCACCCTCGCTACGGCACTGGTGCTGGGACTGCTGCTTTTTAACATATTTATAAATGACCTAGAGATGGGAGTAACTAGTGAGGTAATTAAATTTGCTGTGACACAAAGTTGTTCAAAGTCGTTAAATTGCAGGAGGATTGTGAAAAATTGCAAGAGGACCTTACGAGACTGGGAGACTGGGCCTCTAAATGGCAGATGACATTTAATGTGAGCAAGTGCAAAGTGATGCATGTGGGAAAGAGGAACCCGAACTGTAGCTACGTCATGCAAGGTTCCATGTTAGGAGTCACGGACCAAGAAAGGGATCTAGGTGTCGTCGTTGATGATACATTGAAACCTTCTGCTCAGTGTGCTGCTGCAGCTAAGAAAGCAAATAGAATGTTGGGTATTATTAGGAAAGGAATGGAAAACAAAAATTAGGATGTTATAATGCCTTTGTATCGCTCCATGGTGCGACCGCACCTCCAATATTGTGTTCAATTCTGGTCACCACATCTCAAAAAAGATATAGTGGAATTAGAAAAGGTGCAGAGAAAGGCAATGAAAATGATAAAGGGGATGGGATGACTTCCCTATGAGGAAAGGGTAAAGCGGCTAGGGCTCTTTAGCTTGGAGAAAAGGCGGCTGAGGGGAGATATGATAGAGGTCTATAAAATAATGAGTGGAGTGGAACGGGTAGATGTGAAGCGTCTGTTTACGCTTTCCAAAAATACTAGGACTAGGGGGCATGCGATGAAGCTACAATGTAGTAAATTTAAAACGAATCGGAGAACATTTTTCTTCACTCAACGTGTAATTAAACTCTGGAATTCGTTGCCAGATAATGTGGTAAAGGCTGTTAGCTTAGCGGAGTTTAAAAAAGGTTTGGACGACTTCCTAAAGGAAAAGTCCATAGACCATTATTAAATGGACTTGGGGAAAATCCACTATTTCTGGGATAAACAGTATAAAATGTTTTGTACTTTTTTGGGATCTTGCCAGGTATTTGTGACCTGGATTGGCCACTGTTGGAAACAGGATGCTGGGCTTGATGGACCTTTGCTCTTTCCCAGTATGGCAATACTTATGAACTTATGAACAGTGTGTTCAGTTCATGAAAAGGGCTCACTATTAACATTGCCCCTCCCTCCCCAAAATGAAACAAAAACAGCTACAAACAACTCAAGAACATAAACAGAATAAATTGCTCGCCCCACATACACACCTTAGAGACGCATGTTTACTAGGATTGTATGGAATTCATGAATTGCAGTATTCCCACATCCTATGCAAATATACTACTGCTTGCGTAAAACACACCTTTTTCTACACCGCATGAAGTGTGGAACTGCTGGTTTCTTCATCGAAAAGAAGCTGGTTCAAAACCACAATTACACAGTACACACCAGCTGCCGTCAGTCTGGAAAGCTTCTAACCAACCTGTTTGCAAGGCTTTTCTCCGCCTCTGATTTCTAATTTTCAGTACTGTAATTTAGCTTCTAACAATGTAAGGCCAGAGATTAATCCTGATACCCTTATGGAACTGTGATTTTCTCATTTGGTTACAGAAATTGTACCGCCTGCAGTGTTAGCAAAGATACACTACGCCTGCTGCTTGTTTGCACAATATCTCTGTAATATTATAATCTGTTCCTGGTCAAAAGTAATCTCTAGCAGGTCACAGTGAATGAAACCTTCTGTTTCATCCACTGTGTACCAGACCTGACAGACGTACAGCTGAGGCTTAGGAGTATAAATTTTATGCTGACTCTTTCTGCTTGATTTCTCTCAGTTCTTCTTTACATTTCCATAGGTCTGTGTTTGAACAATTATATTCATTCCTTCACCAATTCATTCCAGAATTCATTACATTGGTTAATATAACAATAACCAGTTGATAACCGTGTCTCTTTTCTGTACTGCAAGTCCATCAATATGTACACTATTTGTAGTTTATCTGCTAATCTGTTACTCTCAGGCACCTAACCACCATACCTCTATTCAGGAAATCTTGCCTGCCCCTACTTGATATTTCGCCCATTAGATTGTAAGCTCCTTGGAGCAGGGACTGTCCTTTTCTTAATCTGTACAGCGCTGCGTAACCCTTGTAGCGCCCTAGAAATGTTAAGTAGTAGTAGTAGTACTTCACTAGTGTTGAAATTCAAACTCTGTATTTGTAATCTAAACTGTAAGCCACATTGAACTCGAGCTTGTTTTCAGGATAATGTTGGGATATAAATGTCATAAATAAATACGGGCATCTAATGTTTCCAGGGCAGGTTTTGATAGTTATGTTATTTTAACCTCTGTTCCACTCTCTGGACAGAGGCAGAGGCACTTCTGGGAGTTGAGAGGCTGATGGGCTCAGCACAGCCCCTTTCCTGGCAGGCAAAGGCAGTCTTTCAGGGACTTACGGCTTTCGGAAATCCTCTGGTACTTCCCAGAACTAGAAACCGCATGCTGGATAGTGATGTTCCAAAAATTAAGCAGTTTACTGGCGTAGTTGCTGAATGTGAATAATCTGGCAAACTTTCTTTCAGTGCAATCCATACAGGCTTAAAAGTTCAGAGAAACAGGGCCACTGCTATAGAAATCTGCTGCAGCTCGAAATCCTGTTCTTTGAACTCCTTTCGAGATACCATTTAACTGGGACTTTTCCGGTCTTGGTATCAGTTCACTACCATGCACCTTAAGCATTGTGGAGGTAATGCTGTAAGGAACCACCTAAGGGCCCTTTATACCAGGCTGTGGCAAAAGGGGGCCAGCGCTGGCATCGGTGTGTTGTTTTTTTGATTGTCACCGAGGCCCCATTTTACTGCAGCAGGTAAAAGGTACGTCTGTCTTTTTTTGAGGAAATGGCTGTGTGGCAAGTGAAGCACTTCCCGTGCGGCCATTTCAGAGGGAGCAGCCATTTCAGGGGAGGGGGGCTCTTGCCGCCACCCATTGAGGTGGCAGTAAGGGCTTCCGCACTAACGCGGCACCTGCCCGATTACCGACGGGTACACACCAACGCTACAAAAATAAATATATTTTTGTAACGAAGGATATGATGGCACAAAGGGGGTAGGAACCGCCACTTTGGAAAAGGGGACCAAAGTTAAGCAGCAAGTATGTGCAAAAATGCCAGTCTTCTAGTAATTGACACACACGTGAACACATTCATGTGTAAATAACAATCCAGCTGCACCCCATTCCGTAAGTACACACAGGTCATCAATACTGTGCAGCCAGATTCACATGCAAATCCTACATGACCGAACATTGATCTACCAATAAGAAACACAATGAAAGCCGCGAGATATACCTAACCCTCCACTACCCCAGATGCAAGGTTCTGAAATACAAATCATTATATGCCTCCAGTTTCTCCTTTATAGGCACCCAACTCTGGAACTTATTGCCAAAAGACCTGAAACTGAGGAACAACTACCTGAACTTCTGGAAAAACCTAAAGACCCACCTTTTCAGGAAGTTCTTCCCCTCAAAATCAGCCTAATTTTCGAGACCACTGAAACATACCCAAAACACCCACATAAATGGACAACAACAACGCAATCCTCAGTTTTGCCAACTTCAACCCATTACACCCGATACATACTTTAAATGCAGATTACACAATCACTGATCATTTGTACTAAGTGCTCTGCATCAAACTAATCTGAAATCTGTAACCATTTCTCTTGAAACATGTAAGGCACATTGAACCTACCAATGGGTGGGAAAATGTGGGATACAAATGTAATAAATAAACAAATAAATAAATAACTGATGCTAATTAGCATCAAGAATCGGTTGTTAGCATTCAACTATCGATGCTTAACAGCTCGTTAGCCAATTGAGTTGTGTGCCCATTTTGGAAGCACACCCAAATCTGGGTGCCATATATGGAATCGGGAAATAGTTTATATTTTGTGTCTACAGTCTTACAGTTGTGTGCACTACCATAGTGGCAGCAGACCTAAGCAATCAAGAGAGACTTATTTTAAAAGTAGGGTTTCAAGTCTACTTTAAATCTCTGAAGCAAACGTTTTTCTCTCAGATCAGCGGGAGATTGTTCCATGCTCAACAGGCATGTAAACATGGATTCCCTGGTGCTCCTGGAGGTGGAGCAGGGGTGGGATTGGCACTTGTGCACATTTCCTAAAATACACACATATCTACACCTATTCCTTCTCTCATATATATACACACACACAGTTATACCTGCTTTTGCTTCAGTAATTGTATTAAGGCACACTAAAAACAGCGGTATGAATTTTATTGAAACAAATCTGGTGAAAAAAGGATAAGAGCTGGTGTTGAGCTGAATACAGAGGTTGAGTTGGTGTGTATGGTATCAAGAAATGTAATAAAAAACAAAAGGAGGCCTGACATATACATTTTATATATTAAAGTTATGATTTTGTGTTGGTCTGTAATATACGTGTGAAATTGACTGTTGGCAGTAACATATGGACAGTGGTATTAAATGTGTAGCCAGAAGAATAAAGGCATTTTGAGGTCCTTTTGCAAAGCTGTGGTAGAAAGTGGCCTTAGGGTGGGTTATCCTACGCACTAAGGCCATTTCTACTGCAGCCAGAAAATGGCCAATTTTCCATTTTCCAAATTAATGGCCATGTGCTAATGTTGCCGTTAGCATGCGGCTATTAATAAAATTTAGCACTTGAGCCCTTACTGCCACCTATTTTGTAAGTAGTAACGGCTCACGCACTAATCCTGCACTAATCAGTGCATGGTAATGCTGACGAGCTAACAAATTAGTGCAGAGGCACCCACATGCCCCCTTGGCCAAAAAATAAAAATATATTTTTTAGCACATGAGGAGCACCTTCACATTTGAAACTTACCATGTGACACCTCAGCACACCCTGCAGTAAGCCCTTTTCAGCTGCGGTAAGTCTCAAAACAGAAGCTCACAAGTCACATGTTCCTTTATCCATCTCCATGATACTTCAGTTATCATTCACTTGTCTAAAGAGAAAATCTGTGATATCTACAAAGAAATTTCAATATAGCAGGAACATACAAACATTAATAAGAGCTGGCTGCATTTTTTCAGTATTTCCTGAAAGTCAGCAGCAGTTTTTGATTCTTGTAACTTGACCTTGTGAAGTTTCAATGACTTTCCCAGAACAGAAATAACTGTGCCAAATAAACTACATGCCTTTACTAATTATTTTCTTGTAAAAACATCTCATTGGGTTTTGTGCTTGCAAAAATGGGTTTTCTACATGTCCCTAGGAGTTATATTTTCCCCTATTATATCATATAGAACCAGGCTGCATAGGCAGTTTGAAAGGACACTAGACAGGCCTGTTTACCCTTAGAGCAGGGCTTCTCAACCCAGTCCTGAGGGCACACCCATTGGGTTTTCAGGATATCCAATGAATAAGCATGCGATAGATTGGCATGCACTTCCTCCATGGTATGCAAATCTATCTTATGCATATTCATGGTGGGTATCCAGAAAATCTGATGGAACTTGGTGTGTGCCCTGAGGGCTGTGTTAAGAAGGCCTGCCTTAGAGCATAGTCACATAATTCTGAGCATTTTGGGCCAAATTCTATAAATGGTGCCTAAAAATTTGGCACCAAAAAAATAGCGCTTAGCACTGTTCTATAAATGGTGCTTAAAGTTAGGCGCCATTAATAGAGTATCGCTTAGCGCCAGGAACTGAGACTACATTTAGGTTTGATCATTTACACCAACAAAACTGGGTAAATCCTCAAGCCTAAATTAGGTGCGGATCCCTTTTATTCTATAACAACACACCTAAATTATGGGAATGCCACCGATCCACCCATGACCCTCCCATGGCCATGCCCCCTTTTTGGGCCTGTGCCTAAATTTATACACTTACATTTTAATTAAATCCAATTAGCAATAATAATTGTTTGTTAAGATCTCATTTATCGGCACTAATTGCCTCATTATTCAATTAAATTGCACAATTTTTAGCGAGTTTTATAGAATTTGGGGGTTTCTGGGTGCTTCCTCTGCCCACTTACAGGAGCAGAGGATGTCATGAGAGTAGCTTTGTGTGACTGAATAATATATTCAATCCCATGCAAAGTTGTCTGCATAAAATTTCTTGCTATATCCTAATTATCGGCTTATTTGTCTCTTGGGTTCTTTATAGCTTTAGAATACCTACTACAACCTCCTCCATGCTAGCTTCTAACTGGGTAAATCAACTCCTATGTGAGTTCCTCTTAAGTTCATTACAATTGCCTTACAATTGCCTTACTTCCTGCTAACAGGAAATATTGAAAGGCTACAAATGAGAACGCAATGCTATAATTACATTAGTTTAAGAGAGTTTTAGAATATACAGTAACTTACATGGTAATAAAAGTAGCATTTGCTTCCAAAAATATAACAATGGAATTCAGATTCTATGCCACAGTTGTAGAATGAAGGAGGCCAACTTTTCAAAATGATTGGGGGCGCAAAGCTCAATGCAAATAACCCACCCCTCTCTGGACATGCTGAAGGAGCTTGACCAATATTGGGGGTGCTCTGATACATTGGCACCAACATTTCAAAATAATTAGACATGCCAAACACAATACACATTTCTTTCCCTAGACACAATGAAGGAGCTTGCTCTGTACTGGGATGCTCAGCACCCAGTGCACCCAGAAAGCTGGTTCCTATGGACACCTGTTTTGTGATGTCACTTATTTGGTTGGAGACTAGGTAGAACTAGAGGACATAAATTGAGGTCGAAGGGGGTCAACTCAGGAATAATGTCAGGAAGTATTTTTTCACCAAGAGGCTGATAGATACTTGGAGTGCTCTCCCACAGCAGGTGGTGGAGATGAAAACCATAAATGAATTAAAAAATAAGTGGGATAAATACACAGGAATCAATCCAAAGAAGCTTAGCAGAAACTAGGTGGCAACACTGATAATTGGGAAGCAAAGCCAGCAGTAGGCATTCTTCTGCAGTCTGCGCCCTGATCTTAGCCAGGATAAATATGGATGGGCTGGACTGGAGTTTTTCAAAGGCTTCGATGACATCTTTGGAAGTTTTAGAACTAGGACAGTGCCAGACAGACCTCTATGGTCTATGTCTTGAAAATGGAATGAACAAATCAAGATCAGGTATACACATGTTGTATCACCTCATACTTTTATGAAATGAGTCTATCTACTTGGGCATACTGGATGGACCATACAGGTCTTTGTCTGCCATCATCTGCTATGTAAATGCTGATGAAAAGTCTCAATAAGTCATAAATCAGAAGGTGATTGTCATGTCCCCTACCTCAACGCAAGAGGCGTCCTCGGGCTGCGCGGGGTCCCATCGACACACACACTTGACTGGCAGAGCTCTGAGCCATATGTGTGTAGTTCTTCTCTGGCTGCAGGCTTCTTGATTGCTTTGCTTCCATGCACCTGGTTCTGCTCTCTCTCTGCCTGGCTTCCAGGCTCCTTGATTGCTTTGCTTCCACGTACCTGAGTCTTCTCTCTCTCTCTGCCTGGCTTCCCTTGCCCTATTGGTCTTCTGGTTCCTCCTTCCCCTGCTCTTGTCCTATGGCTGTGCTTCTTCTCCCTGCTGGTCCCTGCTGATGTCAGACGCCAGCACTTTATCAGCTGAGCTCTTCCTTGACTCCATGCTTCGGCTTCTACTTTGGTAGGTGTTACTAACTCTGTAGTCTGCTTCTTATCTACTTGTCCCTCGTTAGTGACTCTGTCTGTGCCTGAATTACTCTTCTGCCTGCCGCCTGCCTTCTGATTTTGCCTGTGCCTGGATTACTGTCTTGCCTGCCGCCTGCCTACTGATGTTCGCCTGTACCTGGATTACTCTTCTGCCTGCCGCCTGCCTACTGACCTTGCCTGTGCCTGGATTACTCTTCTGCCTGCCGTCTGCCTACTGACTTCCACCTATACCTGGATTATTCTCTTGACCTGCTGCCTGCCTGGCCAATACGTCCACCACCCCGCTTCCAGCTCTGTCCCATATGTTGTACAGGCCGCCCGCACCTAGGGGCTCAACCTCCGTGGAACGGCAGCCAGCGCAGGTGAAACCTGGGGTTGTCCAGCCACTAAGCAGAATCTGGTCCAAGTACCGGGCTCAGCAGTGCTCTACTTGGTACAAGAACTCACAAGTCTGACAGTGACGATGGCTTCGGATTATTTATTTATTTATCTCATTTGTACCCCACAGTTTCCCAACAGTGTCAGGCTCAATGTGGCTTACAACGGACCACAGAGGCAGACGCCAATGCAGTAAAATGAAGCTAATACAGCAGAAAAACCTACAAGAGATATTAGGGAAGAGTAGGAATGGACAGAAGGATTAGGGAAACCTGGAGGGAAGAGGGAAGGGGAATGTGTCCAAAATGTCTCTAGATCGATGCGCTTCCAACAGTGGAGACACATGCACATGCTTTGTGGAGGAGTGGCCTAGTGGTTAGGGTTGTGGACTTTGGTCCTGGGGAACTGAGGAACAGAGTTCAATTCCGGGCACAGGTAGCTCCTTGTGACTCTGGGCAAGTCACTTAACCCTCCATTGCCTGCCGCATTGAGCCTGCCATGAGTGGGAAAGCGTGGGGTACAAATGTAAATAAATAAAAAAATATATGAATTAACTGGCTCTTGGAAGAACAAATATCAGTTGATGGAAGTGACATTTTTTGAGTGGGAGGCTGAGTAAAGCTACATTTAGAGGAGGAAATGCTATAGGGAGTGTGTAGAACAGCATTTTACGTGATCGAGTAGACTCTTATAAAAATTGTTTATTTTGTACAGCGCTGCGTAACCCTAGTAGCGCTCTAGAAATGTTAAGTAGTAGTAGTAGTAGTAAAAATCATCTGTGGTGTATGCATTTAAAGTAGTGCGGAGAAATCATAGCAGCTGCTTTTACGCTATATGGGTCAATTTGGGTACCTCCTTCTAGGTGCTCTGATGCCACGTGGGGACTTCCTAATCCATAATGGTACCTGAGTGCCCAGATTCTATTATAGAATACTAGCATAACATGATATCAGTTGTCCAAATCACAATTTTGCAAAAGCAGAATAAGGATGCCCAATGCTGCAGTGCATCCATATAGCAAGAGGACATGTTTTGGGTGAGTCTAAGGAGGACCTAAAATCTGGATGTCCAACAGTGATTACCAAAGGAGAAGAATAAAAAGGACGGCCTAAGTTAGGGCACAGAAAGCAAATGACTACTGGAGGAATTAAGGCAGGACACCTCCTTAATCCCCCAGTGGTTGCTGTCCCCCTCTATCACTCCGTGGTGCAACCTCACCTTGAGTATTGCATTCAATTCTGGTTTCTGTATCTCAAAAAATATATAGTGGAATTAGAAAAGGTTCAAAGAAGAGCAACCAAAATGATAAAGGGGATGGAACACCTCTCATATGAGGAAAGGCTAAAGAGGTTAGGGCTCTTCAGCTTGGAAAATAGATGGCTGAGGGGGGATATGAATGAGGTCTACAAAATCCTGAGTGAGTATAGAATGGGTAGAAGTGAATCGATTTTTTACTCTTTCAAAAAGTACAAAGACTAGGGGACACTCAATGAAGTTACATAGAAATACTTTTAAAACAAATAGGAGGAAATATTTTTTCACTATAATCATCAGTTCAATTTTCCATTAAAAATTAATTGTTTAACTATCAAAAATACTTATAATTGTCCATATAGGGCTAGATTCTATATATGATGCCTAAAAAAATTGGTGGGAAATAACACCCACTTAAATGGTATTCTATTGGCAACCTTTATAAAATCAAGGGAATAATGTCCATAAGTAGCATAATCAAAAAGGTAACAATATGGGTACAGTTAGCAGTCCATTTTTGGGGAGGGCTCTGGGGTGCACTGGGGGGAGGGCACACATTTCTTCTCTGCTTCCACCCCTCCCATCACGTTAAAAATCATACCTTTGCTGGCAGGAAATCTCAAGTACCGCCGGGCAAAGAGATTCACTACCTGAACTGCGCCCCATGCTGCCTCAGCAGTGAGGATGTCAGGGTCATGCTTTCAATCCATCAACACCGGCATTTTTTGTGCATCTTCAGTTCAGGTGCAAACTGGAACTGCACAGGGAGTGCCAGTGTTGGTGGCTGGAAAGCATGTCACCAACTTCCTTGTTGCTGTATTCAGCTGTTGTACAAGACTATTCAATTTTTCCAAAGATGCTGTCCATAAAAAAAATATCTATCTATTTATTTATCTATCTATAGATATATCAGTAGGTAGATAGGTAGATATAGATAGATAGATATAGCTATATCATCCAAAAAATGCATCTAAAAACTAATATGAATGAATTCCAGTGCTGCATAAACAAACTGCTCTTCAAATTGTGCAATTGTAGCAATCGAACATGCAAATTTTGTCCCAATCACAGTGCCATGAATTTAATTGCAAAACATATCTTCAAACAAAATTATTTCAGCCAAAGATACCAAAATGTAGTCTGACATAACACCCTGGTAATGTAATCTATCACTTCACTCTGTGACAGGGGTTTTCAACCCAGTCCTCAGAGCACACCCAGCCAAGGACTAGCTCGATCAAAACATCTGCTCTGTGGTATACAGGTATACAAGAAAGTTACATCCATGATCACAAACCAAATATCCTTCCCAAGTTGTTTCACCTCTTGAAGACGTTGTAACATATGAGATGTATCTTTTAAATATGATCAAACTTGAGCAACCTCAAGTTGCAAAAAGCTGTCCAAAAATGTTTGAAAGGGCTTCCCACACAGATACCATGATAGACACTTTCCCCCAAATTCTATTTATGGTGCTCAAAATCGCATGCACAATTTAATTGAATACTGAGCCAATTAGCACCAATAACTGGGTACTAACAATCAATTATTGGTGCTAATTGGCATCAGTTAGAATTTACGCACATATCTTTCTAGTTGGTATTCAATAAAGATGTGCAAGTACATTTTTTAAGTGCAGATCCAAAAAGGGAGCATGGTCATGGGAGGGGCATGGGCAGGTCAGGTGCATTCTTAGAATTTGCATACAGTGTTATAGAATATGACAGATATGTGCCTAATTTAGGCATGAGAATTTACACCAGGTTTTCGTTGGTGTAAATCTTCATATCCATAATTGGGTGTGGATCCTGGCACTAAGCACTATTCTATAAATGACATCTAAATTGAAGCACCATTTATAAATAGCACTTAATGCTACTGAATTTAGCTCTATAGGCCTATTGGGGGGGGGGGGGGGTAGGGAGTTTCTTCAAATTCTAATGTATTTTAGGGAGAAAATAAATATAAGGGATTCTGGCATGAATCTTCACCAGAAGTTTCATCTCCCTTATGATAATTAAACGAAGTTCAAGTGCTGATCTAACCACCTCTCCAATGTAATTACCATTACTTTCAATAGGATCTTCCTCCTGTTGACATTGCTGTCTTTGCATCACTGCCATCCCACCACCCTTATCCACTCTCTATATTACGTTATGATCCTCGAGGTTGTATTAATGCCTGCTGTTGTTTCAGTAGTCAAATTATAGGACTGCATTTTAAATACATGAGTTGATAGATTTCAGTTCTCTCTATTCTGAACCACCACTACATGTGGATCCCACACCCCAGGAGGCATCCACTTAGATTTAGGAGTCACAAGAGAGCAGTCTGGCTGAGCTGGATATATAGGGGAAAAAATCTTTTAACTGTAATTTTCAGAACAAGTTTTGCAAAGCTGGTCTAGTCTTAAAAGAATCATACCTAACGGTAGGCTCAAATTTCAGCCCCTGATTCTTGAGCAGTTGTTAAAAACCTCTTAGAAATCTTAATCACTGCTGACTCCAATGTGACCGTGGACTAGTGAGTGGCCATTGTTAATTAATATCCTCTCACGGAAACCCCTCCATGGAGATCTCCCTCTGGACCTTCTCCCTCTGTGAGTTTCACCTAAAAAGGCTCCCTCAATGTCTGAGCCACAGCTTCTTTTTCTTCACCACCACTCAAATCTAAATCCTCTGAAGAACCCAAAAATGAGACTTTTCTCTTCATAGGTCTGTGTTTCTGGGAACACATCCATTCATATACGTCTCCTGGTTATAATCATGCTCATCCCTCCTCATTTCGTAGGGGTCCTTTTACTAAACCACGGTAAAATGTGGCCTGTGGTAGAGTAGGCGCATGTATTGGGCGTGCGCCAGGCCAGTTTTTACCGCATCTACAAAAAAAAGTGTTTTTTTTAAAATGGGATGGGAAAAGGACCTGCAGTAAAAATGAAACCAGCGCATGCCCAAAACCGGCCTGAGCCCTTAACGCCACCCATTGATCTAGCGGTAAAGGCTCATGTGCTACACACACAGTGATTGGTTGGCATGCGCCAAGTGCCGATTACCACCAGAACCAGCGCGCGTAGGAGGAAATAAATAAATAAATAATTCATCCAGGCATTATGAGCATGTGCCAAACCTGAAATTACCACCAGGAGGGCACACTGGCCTGACAATAGTCTCATTTTGGCATGCTGCACTCGTGTAGAGCCTACCATGGCTAAGTAAAAGGACCTCTTCATCATAGATTGCTTAAGTGTGTTTTTAAACTGTTTTATCCATTGTTGTGCCTCAGAAATCTATTTATTAAACTTCTCCTCATTAGTAGAAGCCTCTTTTGATCAAATTTTCAGCCTGATTTATATACTGTACAATTTCGTTTTTTATTTGATTTATATTTATTGATTTTGAAAAGTATTACAAGCATCTATTTGCATTCTGAAACTTAATAAGAGGAGGCATCTTACACACACTTACAGAAACACACATACACAAAGAAACCATAAATTATTTAAAAGAAGAACAAAAAGAAAAGATACTCCTACAAATCACATTAGACTGCTGTTATAGGAACAGAGACTTAATTAGTGGAGTTACAACAAGGAACTTCCCAACTCCAAAGCAGGTATAGGATTAATCAGAGAAACAGACGCTTTCTTTAAATCAAGAAAAGACCTTAATTGGTTTGGGACATAAAAAAGATATAATACCTGAATAATAAATCAGACATTTGCTTGGATATCAAAGAGAAAACTCAGCACCTAAAGACAAAAATGTTTCTTGTCTCATGGAAAGGAACAATTTACAATGTTCCTGCATAGTATGAGATCCTATGGCCCCCTCTAGAATGAGGAGGCATATGACAAAGTTAAGAGGGAATAGGCTTAGAAGTAACCTAAGGAAGTATTATTTCACAGAAAGGGTGGCAGAGGTGTGGACAGTGGCGTTTCTGGGGGGGCTGGCACCTGGGGCGGATCGCCGATGCACCTCGCCCCCCGGGTGCAGCGCCCCCCCGGTGCAGTGCGGACCCGCCCCCGGCGAAAGGACACCCCCGTGAAGGAACCCCCCCCCCCGCCGGGAGCACGCCGCTGGGGGGGGGGGGGTGCCGCGCGCGCCTGCCCTCTGTTGGTCCATGCTTCTTCTCTGCCCCGGAACAGGAAGTAACCTGTTCCGGGGCAAAGAAGAAGCATGGACCAACAGAGGACAGGCGCGCGCGGCACCCCCCCCCATTGGCGTGCACCCGGGGCGGACTGCCCCCACCGCCCCCCCTAGGAACGCCACTGGGTGTGGAATGGCATCCCGGTGGAGGTGGTGGAGTCGTGGACTGTTCCAGAATTTAAAAAGGCATGGGATAAGCATGTGGGATCGCTTAGGAACAGGAAGAATTAGGGGTTACAGAGGATGGGCAGACTGGATGGGTCATATGGCCTTTATGTGCCATCATATTTCTATGTTTCTATCCGAGTATATCCATAGGAGCCCTTTTACTAAGTTGTGTAGTCACATACGGGCATCCTATGCATGTCAATTTTGAACTGCCGCCTGGCTACCGTGTAGCCCGGGTGGTAATTTAATTTTTTATGTGCGTCCACTATGTGCGCCGGAAAATATTTTTTATTTTCTGGTGCTGGGCGCTAACCAGGTGGTATTCGGTATTGTACGCACGCTGATGATTACCACCCAGTTAACGTGTGAGACCTTACCGCTAGGTCAATGGATGGTGGTAAGGTATCAGGCCCAAAATGGACACCCGCCAATTTTCATTTTGCTGCATGTCCATTTTCGGCCAAAAAAAGACCTTTTTTGCAGGCGCGCTGAACAATGGACCTGTGCGCGCCCAATACACACGTCTACACCAGCACAGATCATTTTTCGACACACCTTAGTAAAAGGACCCCTTAATCTCTGTCCCAAGTAAAGAATCGTAGACAAACACGTAAGCAGGTTTAAGTCCTGTTCAAAAATACAGCTAACAAACAATGTCAGTCTAGCTTGATCCTCTTTTCTAGATGATTCCAAAATTACTGGTACATCTAATGTTTCAGCTCCTTGAGATTTTTGATTCCTTCTTCTTGTTGGAAAAATACACTTTATTAAAAGATGGCATATTAGTAGTTGGTATATTAAATATTTCCACTAGATACTTTTTCTAAGTTTCCAAAGAAGATTGTTCCAATTTCTGGGGAAAATTTAAAACTCTCAAGTTCAAGTGCCTAGAATGATTTTCCATTTGTTCCAATTTCCTATGTAGAGTAAGCTTAGCTTGTACTAAAGCACTGGCAGTTCTTTTAACTTCCTTAATGTATTTCTCCAAAGTTTCAATCTGCTGTAGATGTTCTTTTCCTAAACCTTCCTCCTTATGAGCCAATTCAGAAACAGTAGATATTAGAAAGCTTAAATATAATGAGCATTTAGGAATGGCAGTGTCCATTCTCAATAACGTATTCCAAATATTGCAATGAGACCACAGGTGCAGTGCTAGATATCGAAGTGAGCTCTTTCCCTGAGACTCAATCCAAACTCCCCAAGCCCACACCTTGAATCTAGGCCTCTGCTCTGCCTGCAGTATCCCTATGTTGTTGCAAGGGAGTAGTCAGTTGCAGAAACTCCATCAATGTTCCTTCCAGGGTTTCTGAAACAGGAGAAACATTCTGGATCTGCGTTGGGCTCCCTACGACTGATGCCATCGTTATACCCGTAACAGAACTAACCCCTGAAATGGCCAGTCCATCTTGGGGAGAGGTGAATCCACACAAATTGAGGAGAACCTCATCCCTAAGTGTTCCTGACTCTCCACTGTCAACGGCTGCAGCAGGGGACATAAATGTGATTTAGGCAGGAAGTTTCAAAGCAAAGGTGATGTGTTTATGTAATGGAATGCTTTACCTTTAAATATTCGTCAGAGTCCATCTTATGGTACATTTAGAAAGAGATTGAAGATTTGGCTTTTTTTGAAAATATTGTTTAATATCCAGTACTTGTTATTGTATCTTGTTTTAAGTTGGTAACCTGCTCTGAATATGTAGTTGCAGGGATTTTGTGGGATAATATTATTATTATTTATGACATTTAAATCCCGCATTAGCTTGAGTAGAACTCAGGTTCAATGTGGTTTACATAACAATTAGAAAAGCATGAACATGTTCAAAATATATTAACAGAAAGTAAAATACAGTGGTGGAAATAAGTATTTGATCCCTTGCTGATTTTGTAAGTTTGCCCACTGACAAAGACATGAGCAGCCCATAATTGAAGGGTAGGTTATTGGTAACAGTGAGAGATAGCACATCACAAATTAAATCCGGAAAATCACATTGTGGAAAGTATATGAATTTATTTGCATTCTGCAGAGGGAAATAAGTATTTAATCCCTCTGGCAAACAAGACCTAATACTTGGTGGCAAAACCCTTGTTGGCAAGCACAGCGGTCAGACGTCTTCTGTAGTTGATGATGAGGTTTGCACACATGTCAGGAGGAATTTTGGTCCACTCCTCTTTGCAGATCATCTCTAAATCATTAAGAGTTCTGGGCTGTCGCTTGGCAACTCGCAGCTTCAGCTCCCTCCATAAGTTTTCAATGGGATTAAGGTCTGGTGACTGGCTAGGCCACTCCATGACCCTAATGTGCTTCTTCCTGAGCCACTCCTTTGTTGCCTTGGCTGTATGTTTTGGGTCATTGTCGTGCTGGAAGACCCAGCCACGACCCATTTTTAAGGCCCTGGCGGAGAGAAGGAGGTTGTCACTCAGAATTGTACGGTACATGGCCCCATCCATTCTCCCATTGATGCGGTGAAGTAGTCCTGTGCCCTTAGCAGAGAAACACCCCCAAAACATAACATTTCCACCTCCATGCTTGACAGTGGGGACGGTGTTCTTTGGGTCATAGGCAGCATTTCTCTTCCTCCAAACACGGCGAGTTGAGTTCATGCCAAAGAGCTCAATTTTTGTCTCATCTGACCACAGCACCTTCTCCCAATCACTCTCGGCATCATCCAGGTGTTCACTGGCAAACTTCAGACGGGCCGTCACATGTGCCTTCCGGAGCAGGGGGACCTTGCGGGCACTGCAGGATTGCAATCCGTTATGTCGTAATGTGTTACCAATGGTTTTCGTGGTGACAGTGGTCCCAGCTGCCTTGAGATCATTGACAAGTTCCCCCCTTGTAGTTGTAGGCTGATTTCTAACCTTCCTCATGATCAAGGATACCCCACGAGGTGAGATTTTGCGTGGAGCCCCAGATCTTTGTCGATTGACAGTCATTTTGTACTTCTTCCATTTTCTTACTATGGCACCAACAGTTGTCTCCTTCTCGCCCAGCGTCTTACTGATGGTTTTGTAGCCCATTCCAGCCTTGTGCAGGTGTATGATCTTGTCCCTGACATCCTTAGACAGCTCCTTGCTCTTGGCCATTTTGTAGAGGTTAGAGTCTGACTGATTCACTGAGTCTGTGGACAGGTGTCTTTCATACAGGTGACCATTGCCGACAGCTGTCTGTCATGCAGGTAACGAGTTGATTTGGAGCATCTACCTGGTCTGTAGGGGCCAGATCTCTTACTGGTTGGTGGGGGATCAAATACTTATTTCCCTCTGCAGAATGCAAATAAATTCATATACTTTCCACAATGTGATTTTCCGGATTTAATTTGTGATGTGCTATCTCTCACTGTTACCAATAACCTACCCTTCAATTATGGGCTGCTCATGTCTTTGTCAGTGGGCAAACTTACAAAATCAGCAAGGGATCAAATACTTATTTCCACCACTGTACATCATATAATGGTAAGACCTTGTTAGCATAGCATAGCATTTTAGGCTGCGGAATGTCCGGAGTGGAAAAAGGAACAGTGGGGTAAGTTCATAATTTACCCCATATTTTTGGTGCCATAGTAAAATCAAAGAGGAATAGCAACACCCAGCCATGCTCAGAGCTTCATCGCTATCTTGACTCCACCCCCTATAATACACAATTTCTTACTCAACTTATATGGTGGTCTCTACAATAAAAATCATTATGTCAATAGCACAGTTATTCAAAAATTGTCCAGAAAACCTTTTGACTCCTGAAAATGGAGCCCTCACGAAATTTGTCTTATGTGTATGGGCTCATTTTCAAAACAGAAAAACGTCCAAAAAGCAGCACAAAGCAGCATTTGGACAATTTTCTTGTCAAAACATCCAAATGTTCTACTCAGTGTGGAAACTTAAATGAATAAAGCCTTTCTTCCCAAGGGAAATCTTTCAAAACCTAATACAATCAATGGTTCTAAGCCATGCAGATTACTGCAACACAATATATGAGGAATGTAAAGAACAACTCGCAAAAAAAACTCCAGACCGCCCAAAACACATCTGCCAGGCTGATATTTGGTAAATCACGATTCGAAAGTGCTAAACCACTTCAAGAAAAGCTGCACTGGCTCCCAATCATCTTCAAAATATGCACCTTGGTCCACAAAATTATCTATGGCGTAGTCCCAGGATACATGACAGACCTCATAGATCTACCAACCAGAAACAGAATCGGATCATCACGATCATACCTAAACTTACATTACCCAAATTGCAAAGGTCTTAAATACAAAACAACTTACGCATCCACCTTCTCCTATGTAAGCACACAATTATGGAATGGACTCCCGAAAGCTGTAAAAACAATCAATAACCATCTAAACTTCAGAAAATCACTAAAAACCAACCTCTTCTAAAAGGCTTACCTCACCGATCCAACGTAAATCCCCACGTCCAGCAACACAGCTCAACCAATGATCGTACTGGACAATATACAATCTTCATTCCATACGACCTTCACGGTGCCTGACACACACCTACCTCATTTGACCACAATACAACCTTGTATTTGTTATCAAACAACTGGCGAACGCCTTTACGGTATTATGTAAGCCACATTGCGCCTGCAAATAGGTGGGAAAATGTGGGGTACAAATGTAACAAATAAATAAATAAAATAAATAAATAAATCGTTATTTTGAAAATCATTTAAAGACATTTTTCTATTCAGTTGATCGGCAGTACATCCAAATCACATGAGGGCATCTTGTGGGTAGGATTTGGGCGTTCCTAACACTTGTAATTTATAGCACTCTATAAGTTATGCACATAAGTGTCAGTTCCACCCATCCTCTATCCAGACTCCACTCATATTACACCTCCCTATAGAATATACATAATTTACAGAATAACACTCAGTGGTGAGCACACAGTTTATAGATTATAGTTCTGTACTAGTGTATTTACTCACCAATTTGTATGGAATAAACAGACACTTTGCAATACTTATAAAATAGGAAAAAAGGACCTCATATGATTAAGTGCATAGACTTATTTAGCCAAACAGCTTCCAACAGGTCAGCTTTTAGGCCTCACAGAAAAAACTCCTATTATCAGCACATGGTAACGTGAGTAACTTAGTAAATGACGGCAGATAAAGATCTGAACAGTCCATCTAGGCTGCCCAACAAGATAAACTCATTTTACATGGTATGTGATACTTTATATGTATACCCGAGTTTGATTTGTCCTTGCCTTTCTCAGGGCACAGACCGTAGAAGTCTGCCCAGCACTGTTCTTGTACTAAGTTCTGAAGCTAACATTGAAGCCCCTTAAAATTTACACTCCAGCCCATCCCTTTCTATTCAGTCACGATCAGGGTGTAGACCGTAGAAGTCTGCCCAGCTCCCATTTTGTTTCCTAATTACCGGCATCACCACCCAATCTCTGCTAAGGTAACATGGAACCATTACTTCTAAACAGGATTCCTTTGTGTTTATCCCATGCATGTTTGAATTCCATTACTGTTTTCATCTCCACCACCTCCTGCGAGAGGTCATTCCACATATTCACCACCTTTCCATGAAAAAATACTTCCTGACATTAGTCATGAGTCTGCCCCCCTTCAACCTCAATTCATGTCCTCTAGTTCTACCGCCTTCCCGTATCCAGAAAAGGTTAATTTGCGGATTAATACCTTTCAAATATTTGAACGTCTGTATCATGTCACTCCTGTTTCTCCTTTCCTCCAAAGTATACATGTTCAGGTCAGCAAGTCTCTCCTCATACGGTTTGCAATGCAAATCCTATGCCATTTTTGTAGCTTTTCTTTGCACCGATTCCAGTCTTTTTACATCTTTAGCAAGATACGGCCTCCAAAACTGAACACAATACTCCAAGTGGGGCCTCACCAGCGACATGTAGAGGGGCATCAACACCTCATTTCTTCTGCTGGTTATGCCCTTCTCTATGAAGCCTTGCATCCTTCTGGCCAACACCCTAAGGTCTCTCTCCTGAGTCAAGCTTACTAATCTCTCCTCTCCTATCCGGTATCTCTCTTTTGGGTTTCTGCACCCCAAGTGCATCATTCTACACTTCTTGGCATTAAAGTTTAATTAAAGAGAATCCACAAGCATGGAGAACTCAAGAGATCCCAGGGAGAAACTCAAGTCAAGGAAGAGAATGGGAATGAAAACCAGGGTATCCAGAGCAGGACCAAAAAAGATCTTGAGTAAAACAGTCTTTATTAATAATTTTTACTCAAGATCTTTTTTTGGTCCTGTCTCTGGATACCCTGGTTTTCATTCCCACTCTCTTCCTTGATTAAATTTTAACTGCCAGACCCTTGACCATTCTCCTAAGGTTCGGAGATCCCTTTTCATCGTTTCTACTCCCTCCAGGGTATCCACTCTATTAGCTATTTTCATGTCATCCACAAAAAGGCATGCTTTTCCTTCCAACCCTTCAGCAATATCTCCCACAAATATATTAAACAAAATAGGCCCCAGCACCGACCCCTGAGGAACTCCACTGCTCACCTTACTTTCCTCCAAGCGGATTCCACTTACCACCACCCTCTGCCACCTGTCGGTCAACCAGTTTCCTATCCAGTTCACCACTTTCGGTCCTAAGTTCAACCCTTTCAGCTTGTTCACAAGACTTCTGTGGGGACCGTATCAAAGGCTTTGCTGAAGTCCAAGTAGATTACATCTAGTACACGTCCTTCATCCAGTTCCTTGGTCACCCAGTCAAAGAAGTCAATAAGATTCGTTTGGCAGGATTTTCCTTTGGTAAAGCCATTTGCCTCAGGTCCTCTAACCCGTCGGCTTCTAAAAAGTTAACTATCCTTTCAGCAGTGACTCAATTATTTTTCCTACCAGTGACGTGAGACTTACTGGTCTGTAGTTTCCCACTTCTTCCCTGTCTCCAATCTCATGGAACCTCTGCCATCTGTAAAGATCTATTAAATAAATCTTTAAGAGGTCCAGCCAGTATCTCGCTGAGCTCCTTCAGTATGCTAGGATGTATCCCATCCGGCACCATAGCTTTGTCCACCTTCAGATTCTCAAGCTGTTTATAAACTTTCATCCATAAACGGTGCAGTATCCACTCCATTCCCAGATGTTCCCTCGGCAGCCAACCACGGTCCTTCACCAGGACTTTCCTCCGTGAACACCGAAGAGAAATAATTGTTTAGCATGTTCACTTTATCATCACTCTCCACATAGCCATTCTCATTATCTTTCAGTCTCGCAATTCCATTTCTATCTCTTCTCCTTTCTCCAATATAGCTGAAAAAGGTCTTGTCACCTCTCTTTACATCTTGAGCCATGAAAGAGAGGTGACAAGACCTTTTTCAGACAAAAACCATTTTCAACACTTACACATGTGCTAATATCGCCTACTTAAAGTATGTGTGAAATAAATAATAATCATATACTACTACTACTACTACTATTTGACATTTCTAAAGCGCTACTAGGGTTACGCAGTGCTGTACAATATATAACATATTAATGTTTGGTGAGTGGTGATGCTTTTTTCTTTTGTATTGGAATTGAATACCATCTGTACTAGTGCATACATTCTGCTAATACTTATACCCCTTGCTCCCCATTTCTAAGGATAATTCTCTTCAGGGTACTGAATCCATTCCACAGTCACTGAGGGGGGGGGGGGCAAAATTCCCCCGGGCCCGGCTTCCAAGGGGGGGCCTGGCACTGGGGTCTGTCTCTCTCCTGCTCCTGACGGGACACGGGTCATCGCGTCCCAACAGGAGCAGGGAGAGAAAACTCTGGCACCAGGCCTTCTTTAGAGGCTGGGGTGGAGCAGACATAGGGCTTTGGAGCCTCTGGTTTGGCTGGCGGGGATCCCCAAGCCCTGCCAGCAGAGGCCTTCCTCCAGCGCTGTTCTCCACACCTCAAATACTGTACAATTCTGGTCACTGCATGTCACAAAAGATATAGTGGAATTAGAAAATGTACAGATAAAGGCGAAGAAAATGATAAAGTGGATGTGACTACTTCCCTAAGAGGAAAGGCTAAAGAGGATAGGGCTCTTCAGCTTGAAGAAGAGACAGCTGAGGGGAGATATGATAGCAGTCTATAAAATACTGAGTGTAGTGGAACAAGTAGACGTGAATCGCTCATTTACTCTTTCCAAAAATACTAGGACTAGAGGGCATACAATGAAGCTACTAAATAGTAAATTTGAAACCATTTAGAGAAAATATTTCTTTATTCAATGTGCAATTAAACTCTGGAATTCACTGCCAGAGAATGTGGTAAAAGCATTTAGCTTAGCAGGGTTTAAACAAGTTTGAATAATTTCCTAAAATAAAAGTCCATAAGCCATTATTAAGATGAACTTGGGAACATTCATGCTTATTTCTAGGATAAGCAGCATAAAGTCTGTTTTACTCTTTTGGGATCTTGCCAGTTACTTGTTTTCAAGTTTAAAGTTTATTTCAATTTGATATACCGCATCATTGGGTACTTTCTGAGCGGTTTACAAGATAAGCTTTGATAGAAAAGAACTACAAAATCAATAGGAAAGGAAAGATAAAAAAATAAACAATAAAAATCAAGAAAATAGAAGCATACCCGCACATCAATTAAACTACCCACACAGACAAAGAGTCTGGAGGAGGCCCAGCCATCCCCCTGCAGTCCCTCTCAGGCTAGAAAGGCTGTTCTAAATACATAAGTCTTTAAGACTTCCTTAAATTTATTCAAAGATTTCTCCAGACGAAGAGATAACAGAATTGGTTCCAAAGTTGAAGTCCTACAACACCAAAGAACCATTTGCAGATCAGTTTGCAGAGACACATCAATGGCATAGAAGCATGCGAAGGCACTGTCAATAGACTAGATTGCAATGATCCTAACAGATGGTCAGGTTCATAGTGGGTTAAATATTGCACATGATTTGTTGGTATACCAGTAACTCGAACCTTAAAAACCTGGATTGGTCACTGTTGGAAACAGGATACTGGGCTTTATGGACTTTTGGTCTGTCCCAGCATGAGAACCAGGGCCGTGCCAACATGGTAAGTGGGGTAAGCACGGCAGGGGGGCGCCGTCCTCTGGGGGGGCCACCGCACCATGCTTACCTCGCCCTCCCGCTCCCATTGCCCAACTGCCCGCCCTCTTCTCTCCCGCAAGATCCCTTTCCTTTTTTTCTCCTTTTAATTTTACCTCCGTTCGGCAGCACAGCATCAGTGAAGGAGGCGGCACTCCCGACGTGTCTAGCCTTCCCTTCGCTCATGTTCCGCCTTCTTCTGACATCAAGGAAATGATGTCAGAGGAAGGCGGGACACTGAGCGAAGGGAAGGCTAGACACATCGGGAGTGCCGCCTCCTTCACTGACGCTGCGTCTGCGCTGCCGGACGGAGGTAAATTAAAAAAAAAAAGGAAAGGGATGTTGGAGGGGGGGAGAGAAGAGGGCGGGCAGTTGGGACATGGAAGCGGGAGGGCAGGGGAGAGAGGAACATGGATGCTGCGAGGGCAGGGTTCATGGAAGGGAGAGAGGGGAATTGCTGGACAGGGTCAGGGATGAATGGAGGGGGCAGGGGACAGATGGGCATGGATGGATGGGAGGGTAGGGCTCAGGGAGAGAGGGGAATTGCTGGATAGGGATGAATGGAAGGGGCAGGGGACAGAGGAACATGGATGGGCATGGATTGGGAGGGCAGGGCTCAGGGAGAGAGGGGAATTGCTGGATAGGGATGAATGGAGGGGCAGGGGACAGATGGGCATGGATGGATATGGATTGCAGGGCAGGGCTCAGGGAGAAAGGGGAATTGCTGGATAGGGATGAATGGAGGGGCAGGGGACAGAGGAGATGGATGGGCATGGATTGGGAGGGCAGGGCTCAGGGAGAGAGGGGAATTGCTGGATAGGGATGAATGGAGGGGGCAGGGGACAGATGGGCATGGATGGATATGGATTGCAGGGCAGGGCTCAGGGAGAGAGGAAAAATTGCTGGACATAGAGGGGAGGGAAGAGAGATGAAGGAGATGAAATGAGGGAAAAAGAAGAGAGGAGAAAAACTGCACTTGGATGAAGAAAACAGGCAGAAGCTGAGGATCAGAAATGAAGAAGAAAGGAGGAAAGGAAAGAAATAAATGGAAAGGAAGCCCTGGAAACGGAGTTAAGAGGACAGATAGCAGCAGAATCAGTTACTGGGCCAGCATGATCAGAAAAAGAAAGTCACCAGACAACAAAGGTAGAAAAAAATAATTTTATTTTCATTTTAGTGTTTGGAATATATCCACTTTGAGAATACATCTGCTATCTTATTTTGCAATGTTTAGCAATTTGTTTCTAAGAATATTGCTGACAATTCCTGTCAGTGTGGCAAGTGGTGAGCGATCATTTTCACGGAGGGGGGGGGGGGGGGCGCCAACTGATAGTCTGCAGGGGGGCACCAGAGACCCTAGGCACGGCCCTGATGAGAACACTTATGTTCACTCCTGGAGACTCCAGATTATTATTATTTATTGCATTTGTATCCCATATTTTCCCACCTATTTGCAGGCTCAATGTGGCTTACAGAGTCTTGTTATGGCATTGACATTACAGGATATCAGATACTGTTAGTGATGTATCAAGATTAGGGAATAGAAAAGAGTTAGATGGGTAAGTATAGGAGGTAGATTAGAGAATGACGTGGAGATAAAGTTTGTCCCCATCCCTGCGCCATCCCCGTGGACTCTGTCTCCATCTCCACCCTGTCCCTGCGAGCTCTGACTGATCCCATCTGCAGAAGCCTCGAACACAGGATTTTATATTTAAATCATTTTTAAAGTATAAAAAGAAACAATATTCTGTACAACAAATCACAACCAATACAGAACAAGGAACAAAAAAAAACCCCCAAAACCCTGTCTCCCCTCCCCCTCACAAATATCCCCTCCACTACTGAAATAAATGAATAAACCAAATTACTACAGAATGCTACATAGAAAATTCATGCTAACAGTATACCTTGGACACACACAGAACACATATGCCAAATACATAATATCTGATCACCACCCTCCAGCAGCCCCCTGGCAACAACCCCCTTGTCTAACACATCCACAGAGTCCAAACACCACTCAGATCCCACAGCATCCCATTTATGAAAGGGTGACAGACTAGAGATGGAAGGCCTCAAGCCGCCCATTTTAATTGGGGGGGGGGGGGGGGACAGAGGATCCCACTTCACACCACAGGTAAGGAGCCAATGGTGCATGTCCTATGATACTTTACGGGTGAAGCGCTATACCTGTTGCACCTTCTCACTGGCCTTGACTGGCAGGCCCTCCAGTTGTAGTTGCATGACAGAATGATGGCCATGTTATGTTGTAAACCACACTCTTTCTGGCCTGGTTTGCTGTTGTTCTTTGTATTTTCTATAACATTTGCAGCAGCTTTGCTTGATAGTTTTTCACTGAAGGTGTTTTGCTTTTTATTGAGTGACTGTGGGTGTTCTGGGATGAAAGGTGAGCTAGGATGGATGAAAGAGAAGGTGGATGTAAAATTTGGAAAGAGAAAGGGAGGTTACCTTCCCATTTGCACCTGGCCATCTCCCTGTCTGTTTAGGACTCTGTCACCTGCTGTGTTTGAAGCTGCTCTGTTCACCTGCTTTCAACTTCCTTTCATCATCTGCATCTCATAATATTCATCAACCCATGTCTAGACTTTACAGTTTTCTGTTTGGTAAAATATAGCAGGTGCCTTTGGTACCCCCAGCAAGACTTTAATGACTAGGATGCTCTTTACTGTGCATGCTAAACCAGTTTAGCAAATGTGCTATTAGCAATTTATAGTGAATTTACCTCACAGTGTCAGCATCATGTTCAGTTGCTTTATAAAATGTGCATGAGCTATGCCATGATTCATTACCTTACTGCCCGATGATGAAGACCTCTGGCAGTGAGTTTTCCCCTTCAGTACAGCATGAGGCTGGCCTAGCACTAGCCTGAATGGAGCTTCATTTTGAAACTAAGCCCCCAGATGTTTCCCTACTGTGGGCACCGAGCCTTCAGAGCTAGCCCAACCATTAGGCAAGACTAGGCAGTTGCCTAGGGCACCAGCTTTGAGGGGGACAGCAAAGAGCAGCTGCAGTCAGAGCATAATGATAGAACTGACAGCCTCACAAAGAAGTATTAGGGATATTGGGAATGGCCGAATAGTCCATTTCCCCAGGTATATCAATGGGTTTGGAAGTTGCCCTCACTGGGTGTATAATAAATAAAATGTAATCTTTAAATGTATGATGACTAATTATGTATTTGTACGAGATTGCCTTGGAGGTGTGGTGTTGAGGTGATCATGACTGTTGAGTTTATCAAATTCTCAGGGGGTGCCTTGAGGCCTTGAAACTAACCAGAGGGATGCAAGACTGAAGGTTCACCCAGGGCAGCTGGTACTCCACACTTGCATTCCAATCTTTTCTTACTAAAGGAATGGCCCTTGCAATGTTGATTAGAAGAAACCAGCATAATGTAGAAGTGAGTTAGTGCATTCCTGTAACAAGAATGCTCTTGACTGGGAACATCTTTTTGAAGCAGGTGTGAATGCTTATGAGTGATCAGACAGGAGAAGCCCATGGCACCAGCCCAGCCTTATTCACCAGGGAACTGGGGAGTGTATTGCACTTCACAGTAAGGTGTTATCATGGAGACAGATATTATTGTGCTAAGACACAGGCTTACTAATGCCTGAGTAGACTAGAATTTATATTTTATTGCATAAAACCTCCACAAGTAAGATAATTGCAACTGACCATTACTCTTTTCTAATTACCTACTTTCCAAAGGATGTAGGGGGAGGGGTGTGTGTGTGTATGAGCACGCAAGTGGGGGGGGGGGGGAGGTTAATCTTCCAAAAGATAATTTTTGAAGTGTTCTATACGTAGAAACCAGTGCTGTGGGTGCTTGAGCACCCCCAGTATTGAGTGAACTCTGACTGTGTCCAGGGAGAGCTAATTTCCATTGGGTTTAACACCCCCAATAATTTTGAAACGTTGGCTCCACTGGATCTATTCCTAATGTATTGTCTGTACATATTATAGGGACCATAAATGACCTGACAGGTGGCAAAAGAGAAAAGAACAAGAACTGAATTATGCATACTCGTATTGATCCCAAGAGATTACGTTTATAAAAAATTGCCTGTGTGTGACGGACAGGAAGGTGACTATCCAGCTTATAATTGAAAAAGAAAAACGCCTATATTGCGACCCAAATTGGGAGATAAATGTTTATCTCACAAAAACGAATAAAGCGGTATAATCGAAAGCCAAATTTGGACGTTTTCAACTGCACTCCGTCGCAGATACGGACAAAGTTGATGGGGGCGTGTCAAAGGCGTGGTGAAGGTGGAACTGGGGTGTGGTTATCGGCCGATCAGAGATAGACGCCTTTCGCCGATAATGGAAAAAAAATATGCGTTTTTAGCGAGAATTTAGGGCACTTTTCCTGGACCCTGTTTTTCCACGAATAGGGCCCCAAAAAGTGCCCTAAATGACCAAATGACCACTGGAGGGAGTCGGGGATGACCTCCCCTGACTCCCCCAGTGGTCACAAACCCCCTCCCACCACAAACATATGCCGTGTCACAACTTTTTATGTTCACCCTCAAATATCATACCCACCTCCCTGGCAGCAGTATGCAGGTCACTGGAGCAGTTATTAGGGGGTGCAGTGGACGTCAGGCAGGTAGACCCAGGCCCATCCCCCCCCCCCCACCTGTTACACTTGTGCTGGTAAATGGGAGCCCTCCACACCGCCCCCCAAACCCACTGTACCCACATGTAGGTGCCCCCCTTCACCCCTTAGGGCTATAGTAATGGTGTAGACTTGTGGGCGGTGGGTTTTGAGGGGGATTTGCGGGGCTCAACACCCAAGGGAAGGGTGCTATGCACCTGGGAGCTCTTTTACCTTTTTTTTGTTTTTGTAAAAGTGCCCCCTAGGGTGCCCGGTTGGTGTCCTGGCATGTGAGGGGGACCAGTGCACTACGAATCCTGGCCCCTCCCACGAACAAATGCCTTGGATTTATTCGTTTTTGAGCTGGGCGCTTTCATTTTCCATTCTCACTGAAAAACAAAAACGCCCAGCTCACAAATTGTCGAATAAAACATGGACGTCTATTTTTTCCGAAACTACGGTTCGGTCCGCCCCTTCACGGACCCGTTCTCGGAGATAAACGCCCATGGAGATAGACGTTTTCGTTCGATTATGCCCCTCCACGTGCAGCTTATTTTACAAAGATAGGTGAAAGCCTATTTTACATTGACTGCTAAGATTGGAATAGAGACACCTAGGGCAGGATATGCTACATTTGTAAAATATATTTAAGAACGTACAGGAGAACACTTGTATTTCACTGCGCGGGTAATGAAAGTGGCCATTTCACAAAGATACATGTTGAAAAATGAGTGGTGCAAAAGGCAAGGGAGTAGGGAAGAGACATGGCCAACCAAACGAAAGATGTACTTCAGAGGTTAATGATAAAAATGAGTGGCACAAACTCAGCAGCTTCCAGAAGGGGAATGAATGTCTATGTTCTAACAGATATATACCATCTATCAAGGACATCTAGGTTTCAGAAAAGTGCTTCTACTGAGCAGTGTTGCACTAGAGGGATTAGGGGAGGACACATTATCCATTCCCCCTGAATGGCAAACTGGCAAGAGATACTAATTAGCTAGGAAAAACCTTAATGTTCATGCACATTCACGTGTATGCTGCTATTTATTTATTTATTAGGATTTATTTACTGCCTTTTTGAAGGAATTCACTCAAGGTGGTGTACAGTAAGAATAGATCAAACATGAGCAATAGACAATTACAGCAGTAAAAATATTCAAAACCAATACAAAGTATGGCACAGTATACTATTTACAATGTCAACACAATACGTAATAGAACATTATAGGTGATAGCGAAGGGTAAAGCAAAGATGTAACATATAGAAGGGTAAGAAAATAGGAAGAGTTAGAAAGTAAGGTGATTGATTTAAAGAAAGTTGCACATGAGGTCAGAGAAATGGTTAAATATTATCTCAGCTAGGAGTGGATAAACTCCACAACATAAATATTTCTGTGCCATGATATAAGCATGTCTGGGGCCCTTATACTTTGGCGTGTAGGCGCCTATGTGTGTCCAATGAGCACCAAATTGGAACTACTGCCCAGCTACCATGTGCCCAGGGCAGTAATTCCATTTTTGATGTGCGTCCAAAACATGCAGTAGAAAATATTCTCTATTTTCTACCATGTGGTGCTTACCTGTCGATAATCAGCAGTTTATGTGCGCTGGGCACTTACCACCCGGTTAGCGTGTGAGACCTTACCGCTAAGTCAGTGGGTGGTGGTAAGGTCTTAGGCCAAAAATGGACGCGCGCTGGTTTTAATTTTGCCACACGTCCATTTTTGGCCACAAAAAATGCCTTTTTTCCAGGCACACTGAAAAACTGACCTGCGCGTGTCCAAAACACGCACCTACACCAGCGCAGACCACTTTTAGGTGCGCCTTAATAAAAGGGCCCCTGGTAACTATGTTGACCCATTCATATTATAGATGTTTCATTTTCTTAAATGGATATTCACATGTCATACAGCCAGCACATAAACATCCGTTTCTCCATGTATCTTAGAACAGGCTCTACACTGACAGATCCTGCTCCGCAATACTAGTATAGTTTGAGATGTCTTGACTTGGATTTCTCAATTCTAATTTGAACATCCTAAAACCATTTCTGATCTGAAGAAGAAGGGTTACCTTTGAAAGCTAATCCAAAAATGTATGAAATTAGTCCAATAAAAAAGGCATCATTTTATTTTATTTTCTCTGTCTTGTTTTATTTCTTTTTATTATCTTTAAAAGTGGACTAACACCGCTACCACACCACTTTATTCTACACCGTTTCTAAAATGCTGCTCCATAAGTGCCACCAATAAGTACTGAAGATCCAATTTTTATTGTCTTACATTTTAGAGGTGGAAATAAATAACAGGGTATTAAAGAGAATTACTCCCTTAATCCTTCACGTAGAAAACCTAGCTCAAATGTGCACTTTTTAAAAATCTGTGTTGGCTCTGGCCTGGTGCAAAACCAGGTGGTGGATTCTTTTTCCCCATATACCTGTATTTCCTTTGTAAGATAGGGAATACACTTGTAGAGTTCTGGCCTGCCCAAATCACACCTCCAGCACCACCCCTTGAAATGTCTGCATGCTGGGGCTCTCTAGCTGTCTGAAATTACCATTTTTATGTATGCGCAATCTACATGTGTAAAGGCTGCTATTTACATGAGGAGATGTTTGCCTGGTTGCTTCCACTTATTTTGTTCTGGGTATTGGTTATTGGGAGGAGGGGTGGGGGGAGGTGGAAGGGGTTTTGCTGGGGGAAGAGTTTAACTTTTGTTTAGCATTGTCAGTAGGGGGGCTATAAAAAATCAAACTCCCTAGTATCTTTGTTTTCTAGTTCTGATGTGTTTGTGCTCAGTTATATATTACTGTTTTAATAAAAAAGATTTAAATATACATGTGGAGATGTTTATCAAATAACCTCTATGGGCACCAGTGTAATTTGCTGCTCTGCCCAAAATTTAAGAAACCATTTATATATCTACATCAGCACATATACATACATGTATGTGTAAATAAGTAATTATTTACATGTGAATGTGAAAATAAGTAATTATTCCATACATGTGGAAAAGAGAAGATCCTCAAGGACAAAAAAAATGCAGAGAACAAGAAATTACAGTAGAACCCCCCCCCCCCCCCCACCCCGAATTAACCTATTTCTGCTGGGCACCATCAACCTGATTAAGAAGAATATCCACGAGCATCTTACCAACTCTAGAACGAGGGTCTCTTTGGCACAATGCAAGTATTCAGATCAACCGTAATAGTATATTTGAAACACCTACTAGTCAATATTCAGACAGCGGCAGTAAGCATTTTTTAAAATGTTGACCATTGCTGGCTAAGTTTGACCTCAATGTTCAATGCCAGGCCAGTCCAGGAACCAGCAATGAATATCCAGATCTGACTGGACAGCTACTGACCGCCCGGCTGAAGATTGACTAGGACCCATATAAGTAGATCTGTGAATTTCTTCCACAGTTTGATGAAATCAGCCCCACTCCCATACCGCCCCCCCCCCCCGCAATCAGACTTCTTCCTGAACCCACCACTGACATCAGCAGCTCCCAACCCCCTCTGCTGACATTGGTCCTCTTCCTGACATTCCTGATATCAGTCTTCCTCCACAATCCCTCTGCACTATCCACTTGTAGACCGCCACCCAGAGCCTACCTTATGATCTCTGGTGATTCAGTGGGGTAGTCCAGGCAGGTGCAATCTCCACTTACTCCTGCCCCTAGTGGCTCCATCTAGAAATGGCATTTTGTGGTAGTATGACTAGAGATCAGGCTTCTATATATGGCATGGAATCTTGGTGGCACCTGCATAGCTGCTGGCTCCTCCCTAACTCTGCCTCCAGAATACCTCTCTCCTACCAAGGAAGTTGAAGGAAACAGGAGATGGGGTGTTCCTATGTAGTCCATTATACAGGCTGAAGCCAGTAGGCAAAGCTTGCCGCAGTAGGCGGAGTTTGTCACCATTTTAGTTCACCCAAAACAATAGCAAACGCTATCTATCTATATAATTCACAACCCCAACGTTCTAAATGAAGCCACCACCGGAAGTTGAAGCGTCGAGATCAGCTTTCCCCACCGGAAGTTGAGGCATCGAGATAGCCGCTTTCCCCATCAGTGTGTGCTCCGCCCTCGCGTCACTATGTGATGATGACGAGGGCGGAGCACTGACACTAGACAAAACGGAGCGCCAGCAGCAATGAAGACATAACCGCTCACTTACACTGCAGCACCGACAACACGAACAGCATTGACAGAAGAAATCCATTTGGATGGCCATGCTACTGCTCTCCGTATGTGAGTCACCCCCCCATCCAAAACAAGCTAGCGCCCATTTCATTGCTCTGAGAAAAGGGCCTTCTTTACTAGTTGAAAATAATAGCAAAAGATTATTAGAAATAATGGACTGCTTATGTGCGGTCCATCTGTAAAAAAAGTCTAAAACTGAT
The DNA here is from genome assembly GCF_901765095.1 of Microcaecilia unicolor. Classification (NCBI taxonomy): domain Eukaryota; kingdom Metazoa; phylum Chordata; class Amphibia; order Gymnophiona; family Siphonopidae; genus Microcaecilia; species Microcaecilia unicolor. The sequence goes on from NC_044032.1 coordinate 391,009,968, forward strand.
CCAGTTGGATAGTAGTGCCTTAAAAGGTGGAGGACAAAAGATTTCTTTCTTTTTTTTTTTTTTTTACTTATTTGACAGCTTTTTAATTTATTTGAAAGCGTCCCATAAGTAGATATAATATAAATATCTTGAAATAAAAATTGAATATCACTAAAGCAGCTTAAAAAGTTATTGTAGCTGGTAGAAACAGCAGTTATAAACTCTGTATTTTGTGCTCATCTTTCTACACTGTTCTATATAAATACAGATTGCCAGATTTCAGTGAGGATATCCTGTTTCCTAATTGGTTCATCTTAAATGTTGTTGTAATTTGCACTGGGAAGTCTTGTGTTATAAAGATGGAATAGACTGCAATTAAATGGAAGTAAAATTAAACTCTCCTTTCATTGGGGCACATGGAATCACATCTTCACCTCATCTGTTATTCAGAAGCTTACATTTTAGATACTCAAATGGATTATTCATGCAGATCTCTTTTGTTTAAACATAACTAATTGAGCTATAAAACCTTAATGCAGTCCATTGGTTTTCTTATATTTTGTTCTTGTGTTGTGATGACTTATATTGTGCTAAAACTGAAAATTATTACCTCTTCTATCTGGTCAATAATAAAAGGAGCTCATTGTGAACACTATCCACCCTAAAAGGTTGTTTTGTGATTGTACATGAGGAGTTGGGTTCCCCAGGGCTCTATGCTGGGACTGCTGCTTTTTAACATATTTATAAATGACCTAGAGATGGGAGTAACTAGTGAGGTAATTAAATTTGCTGATGACACAAAGTTATTCAAAGTCGTTAAATCGCGGGAGGATTGTGAAAAATTACAAGCGGACCTTACGAGACTGGGAGACTGGGTGTCTAAATGGCAGATGACGTTTAATGTGAGCAAGTGCAAAGTGATGCATGTGGAAAAGAGGAACCCGAATTATAGCTATGTCATGCAAGGTTGCACGTTAGGAGTCACGGACCAAGAATGGGATCTAGGTGTCGTCGTTGATGATACGTTGAAACCTTCTGCTCAGTGTGCTGCTGCGGCTAAGAAAGCAAATAGAATGTTAGGTATTATTAGGAAAGGAATGGAAAGGAAGGACAAATCACTCCTATCTGTACCCTTCTCCACCACCGCTAACTCCAGACTCCGCCCCTTCTGCCTCGCCTCACCTTATGCCTGGAACAGACTTCCTGAGCCCATACGAAGTGTGCCCTCCCTGCCCATTTTCAAGTCCTTACTCAAGGCCCATCTCTTCGCTCTTGCTTTTGGCGCCTAACCACCTTCCCCATTCCCGATACATACACTGACTACATAGCTTATTACCTTTAGATTGTAAGCTCTCTTGAGCAGGGACTGTCCTTCCCCTTGTCTAAACTTGTACAGCGCTGCGTAACCCTGGCAGCGCTATAGAAATGCTAAGTAGTAGTAGTAGTAGAAGAAACAAGTGGAGGAGTGGCCTAGTGGTTAGGGTGGTGGACTTTGGTCCTGGGGAACTGAGGAACTGAGTTTGATTCCCACTTCAGGCACAGGCAGCTTCTTGTGACTCTGGGCAAGTTATTTAACCCTCCATTGCCCCAAGTACAAATAAGTACATGTATACAATATGTAAGCTGCATTAAGCCTGCCATGAGTGGGAAAGTGTGGGGTACAAATGTAATAAAAAAACAAAAATGAGGATGTTATAATGCCTTTGTATTGCTCCATGGTGCGACCGCACCTCGAATATTGTGTTCAATTCTGGTTGCCGCATCTCTTTAGTGGAATTAGAAAAGGTGCAGAGAAGGGCGACAAAAATGATAAAGGGGATGGGACAACAGATATAGTGGAATTAGAAAAGGTGCAGAGAAGGGCGGCGAAAATGATAAAGGGGATGGAACGACTTCCCTATGAGGAAAGGCTAAAGCGGCTAGGGCTCTTCAGCTTGGAGAAAAGGCGGCTGAGGGGAGATATCATAGAGGTCTATAAAATAATGAGTGGAGTTGAACGGGTAGATGTGAAGCGTCTGTTCACCCTTTCCAAAAATACTAGGACTAGGGGGCATGCGATGAAGCTACAATGCAGTAAATTTAAAATGAATCGGAGAAAATTTTTCTTCCCTCAGCGTGTAATTAAACTCTGGAATTCATTGCCAGAGAATGTGGTAAAGGCGGTTAACTTAGCGGAGTTTTAAAAAGGTTTGGACGGCTTCCTAAAGGAAAAGTCCATAGACCGTTATTAAATGGACTTGGGGAAAATCCACTATTTCTGGGATAAGCAGTATAAAATGTTTTGTACATTTTTGGGATCTTACCGGGTATCTGTGACCTGGATTGGCCACTGTTGGAAACAGGATGCTGGCCTCGATGGACCTTTGGTCTTTCCCAGTAGTAATAAAAAAAGGCAAGTGCATTTTTATAATATATCACTGCATTCCACAAAACAAAAGGAGCAAGTTCCCACATGTCATCTTTTTCTTTTGATGTAGGCACAGGAAAAAAAAGATGTCAAATGCTCCCAGTTTCAACCTAATTAATGTTTTGGGTTTTTTTTTTAATTGTACTTATAAATAGTCTGATTGTTAAGTACCTGATTCTCATAACATGATGTCTGTTTTGGTGGCTCTTTACTAGATGAAAACATCTCTGCATGAATACAGGGAGTTCCTATAGTCAGCTCCTCCAAGTGACACAATGATTTAAAATGTAGAACAAATTAGTTCTCTAACCGATGAAGCCAATACTTCCTCTGTGTACATCCATATACTGCACAAGCCAGCATGGTTGAAAATATAAGTGAGATTAAATAAAATTACTACCAACAATAAAAAATGATAACAAGGTTGCAGAAGGTCATTGGTTGGCAGTGGCGTAGCGAGGGGGGCTGCCACCCGGGGCGGGGCGGTTCGCCATTGCACCCCCCCGGGTGCAGCAAGATGACATACCCCCCCCTCGGCACATCGACACCCCCCCCGACCCAGTGCCCACCCTCTTCCGTCCAACCAGCTCCCTACCTTTAAAAAAATATCGGAATCCGAAGCGCGGCGCAGTGCCTCGCGCCTCCACGTAAAAGAAATGTGCAGCATCTCATCGGGCCTTCCCTCGCTCTGTCTGTCCCGCCCTCCGCTGACGCAACTTCCTATTTCCGCAAGGGCGGGACAGACAGAGCAAGAGAAGGCCCGATGAGACGCTGCACATTTCTTTTACGTGCAGGCGTGAGGTGCTGCGCCTCGCTTTGGATTCCGATATTTTTTTAAAGGTAGGGGGAGCTGGTTGGACGGAGGAGGGTGGGCACTGGGGGGGGTGTCGATGCGCCGAGGGGGGGGGAGCTGGCAGGAAGCACCCCCCCTGAGCTGACACCCGGGGCGGACCGCCCCTCCCACCCCCCCTTGCTACGCCACTGTTGGTTGGCTTGCTTTGTTTTCAGTGTACTAGATGACGACTGTGCATGGCTAAAGGGAAACAGCAACTAACCAAATTGGCTTCAACTTTTTGACATCATCCTGTCTCCTGCTTTCTTCAACTGCCTTGTCTCCTGCCCACTTTAAAAATGGCCAGTTAGTGCCAATATTCAGCAGCATTGCCCAATCAAGTGCCACTAAATATCAGTGGCAGGTCTGCAGCAGAGCCGTAGCGAGGGGAACTGACACCCGGGGCAGGTTGCCGCTGCGCACCCCCCCCCCCCCCGGGTGCAGCACGGCGCACCCTCCTCCCGCTGGAGCGCACCCCCCAGAGCGCATACCCCCACCCGGAACACATACCTCTCCCCCCGGAGCGCATACCTGCGGTGAGGGACGGGCGGGAGGGCCGATCCGCCCCGACTGCACGTTGCTGGGGTGTGTCGGCTCCGCGCTGGTTCACTGCTCTCTCTGTCCCGGAACAGGAAGTAACCTGTTCCGAGGCAGAGAGGGCAGTGCATCAGCGCGGAGCCGACACCCCCCAGCGGCGTGCACACGGGGCGGACCGCCCCCCCCCCGCCCCCTTCCTACGCCACTGGTCTGCAGACCACGATTTAAACGGGCAGAAGCCTCTCCTGCTTGCTTAAATCGTTTTGAATATCAACCAGTTAGATAATATCTTAGCTTACCCTGGCTTAGGAGTGAGCCTCAGTCCTGTCATGGGATATTTGGAATCTACATCGTATGCAAAGTTTATTTATTGAAGCTAGTGAACTTTCCTTTGAGAGCACAGTTGCACTGTTTGCTTCTACAGTTTTCAATACACTGCATTTAATACTGGAGCAGTGCTGTTTTTTTTTAAGGTAAGTATCCCCTTATTATACCTGTTTTGAAATGGGACTTTCATGAGACACTTTGATTACTGGCTTATATAAGTATGATGCCTCGAGTGTCCATAGTTTTGTCAACACCTACCCGATGGTGTAGGCCTAGTGCCTGCTGGTTCCCCTTTGTCCACATGTTTGTTTACTCCTTCAAATATAGCATTTGGTAGGCACCAGTAAGGCATAGGAAATAACCTAAAAACATGTCACATAAGGCAGTGTTTCCCAAACCTGGTCCTGGAGGTACCCCAGCCAGTCAGGTTTCAGGATATCCACAATGAATATTCATGAGACAGATTTGCATGCACTGCCTCCACTGTATGCAAATCTCTCTCATGAATATTCATTGTGGATATCCTGAAAACCTGACTGACTGGGGTGCCTTTAGGACCAGGTTTGGGAAACACTGACATATTATTTACTTTGCACCTGGGGCAATAGAGGGGTTGAGTGACTTGCCCAGCGTCACAAGGAGCTGTAGTGGGACTGGAACCTAGTTCCCCAGGTTCTTAGGCTGCTACACTAATCATAAACCTTATGTCGAATAGAGTCTTACTATAGTCAATGACCTAATGTATGTTAGAATCCAATTTATTACTCAGGAACCTTCATGCAATACCATAATGTATTCCTCTTTACCATGTATGTATGCACATGATATACATATATACAATGATCTGTTCCATATATATTATGTTCTATGTATGTTACCATGTATGTTTGCACCTTAACGCAATACCATTGGTAATTCTGTCACCCGGAAATGGCAACTGCCATTACGGCAAATGCAAGCCACATTGAGCCTGCAAATTGGTGGGAAAATGTGGGATACAAATAAAATAAAATAAATAAAAAATTAGCTTACTCCTAATGAAATGATCCCCATAATCTTTAAACACTCCAATCCATTTGCAAACAAGCAAAAAATCTCGCCAAAAACCATCATGTTTTCACCTGTTTTTCTAAAAAAAAAATAATAAATGTGAGCAACTGTCATAATTCTAGCATCCAAAGGTAATGCTTTCCACAAGCAAGGGGTAATAACATGCCTATTACAAACAGCCAACCAGCTTATAATCGAAAGTGCTCGCCGGCTATCTTCCAACACAAATGGGAGATGGCCGGCGATTTCTTAAAAGAGGTGAAATCGGTATAATCGAAAGCGGCATTTTTGACTGCATCGCCGCTTTCCCGTCGCTTCGCTGGCGAAAGTTCAAGGGGGCGTGTCGGTAGATTAGTGAAGGCGGGGCATGGGCGTGGCTACCAGATGGCCGGCTTTCGCCGATAATGAAAAAAAAAAGCGGCATTAAACAGTATTTCGCCGGCTTTACTTGGTCCTTTTATTTTCACGACCAAGCCTCAAAAAGGTGCCCCAACTGACCAGATGACCACTGGAGGGAATGGGGGATGACTTTCCCATACTCCTCCAGTGGTCACCAACCCCCTTCCATACTAAAAAAATAAAACTAAAAACCTTTTTTGCCAGCCTGTATGCCAGCCTCAAATGTCGTACCCACCTCCATGACAGCAGAATGTGTTGTATCCTCCGACAGGCTTTCCCTGGTTGTGATGTGGCTCTCGGGTGAGTGTGACACCTTTTCTGTTAGGTGCCCTGCAGAGTCACATTAGCAATGTGGGTGTAGGGTACTGGGCTCTACTCCCATGGTGCTTTTCCCCCCTGCTAACTGGGTCAGAGTGTGCCCTGTTTTGTTTCCTGTTGTAGTCTATGCAGTAGTGGCCATTTTTGTAAGCCAGTTTTAGTTCCCTTTCCTGTGTTACCCACGTTAGAGAACATAGTTCTTACCTTGAATGGTGCTGTAAGAGGGCATTGTACACCATTGTGCCAGCTCTGACCTACTGCTAATCTTAGTACCAGGGGACTCTGATCTGCAGTTAACTGTGAGTAAACGTGGTTATTTCAAGAAAGGACTTTTTCAGAGAGATTAGTCTTCAGGTGTGAACTGTTGTGCCAAAGTTATACAGCAGCAATAAGTCCTAGAGGCTGTATGCAGGTCCCTGGAGCAATTTTAGTGGGTGCAGTACATTTGTGGGTAGTGGGTTTGGGGGGGGGGGCTCAGCTCCCAAAGTAAGGGAGCTATGCACGTGGGAGCTTTTCTGAAGTCCACCACAGTGACCCCCTAGGGTGGCTAGTTGGTGTCCTGGCATGTCAGGGGGGCCAGTGCACTAAAAATGCTGGCTCCTCCCACGGCCAAATTCCTTGAATTTGGCCGGGGTTTGAGATGGCCGACATAACTTTCCATTATCGCTGAAAAACAAACCCGGCCATCTCAAACCAGGCGAACTCCAAGGCATTTGGTCGGGCTAAACCGTATTATCGAAAAAAGATGGCCGGCCATCTTTTTCGATAATACGGTTCCAGCCAGCTGTAGCGCCGCCGCCAACATAGATCGCCGGCGATGTTCGATTATGCCCCTTGCCATCTGCGATGAGGGCACCTCAAACATTCAAGAATCTCAGAAGTCGAGTTGCAGGATGCTTTCAGATATGTGAAGAACATACCTCGTAGATTTAAAAAAAATGATACACAACAATTGAAAAAATGGAAAGACTGCATCCAAAGTGGCTTGTGATCCCGCCTCCCCCATCCCTTGAGCACATACAAGGGCTTGGAAAGAAGAGGACGGAAGACCTCGACAGGGCATGTTCTAATAATCCTTTCCCGGAAAAAAAGCAAGGCCGTTCCTTAAACAGCTAGAAATAACAACTTTCACCACCGCAACACACACGGATCAAAGAAAGCGCCAACTTCAAATACAAACGAAAATGAAATGTAACTAAACAGGAATCTACTGTGGAAGCAGGAAATCACCCTTGTTACAATATACAAATGCTATGTCCCTTTTGATCAAAAAAATCAGCCCCATCCTTAAACCTGGTGCACATTTTATCAGAAAAACCCGGTCTCATATTCAAGAAAGCCAGAACAACAGGGAGGAGATGATCCCCTTCCAGAGATTTGTAGCTTTCCCTCCCCTCCTCAGCAGGTGCGGGGGAGGGGGAGGGGGAGGGGTGTAAGGGCCGGGACCAGTTTGTGGGCGGGGAAAAGAGTCCCAGGGACCTAAGAGCCAGCACAGCATCTTGTGCCCGTGCCAAGCGCCGGACGTGTCCCAATCCTCTCTGTGTCTGTCTGTACTGCTGCAGTACCGGGTCAGGGTCCGATCCGCCCCCAGCTGTCCTGTCTGCCGCTGCTCCAGATGTTCTCTTGCCAGGAGTCTTAGGCACTCGCCACAGACTGCAAAGCGTTTCCAAGCCGGCGATCTCTGTCCGCCCAACTTTTGTTTTTTTAATTGCCGGAGGTGTCTCATTCCAAGGTAAAATATTTGACTGATTGGAGCATTTTAAGGGTTGTATTGTGAGCACATGGGTGCAGGCTGTAGGTGGTATTCAGATAGTGTCTGAGGGCATCTCTTAAGTAGATGCAGTGAATTTTGATCGGGACAGTCCGATGCACAGCAAACAGCTCACCATCGGTTTGTTTCTTATAAAAAGAAAGCGACTGCTGATATGCAGCAGATACCGTACAAGAACGACATGCGGAAGGGAAGGAGGCGACGTGGTGGATGCTTATTGTTTTAAAAACATTTGTTCTGAACCGCAATAAGTGGAAGCAGAGCTGTAGGATACGTTTAAAATCCCCCGATAGGTTCTGAAAAACTTGCATCTGGATTATTCCACTGTGCAAGGGAAAGCGAGCATTTCAGTTTTTATTGGTAGGCTTTCCGCTGCTTTTGTTCCAGTTCTCCTTCTAAGGATTGTAGTTTGTTAAGGGGTTGGGGAACAGGTGAGCACAGGAGTGAAATGTGTCCGTACAAGTCTTTTTGCCTATGTTGGTCTACGGATGTAAGCGTGGGAGATGTTGATAGGGGCATAGCTTTATATAACTATATTTCGGCACGCTTTTCTCACATACACGTTTTTGCGTCTCTCTATACGTTAGAACTATCTAGCTAGCTATGTGTAGATCTTGTATAGCCATAGATAGATTGATCTGTATAAAATTTTGTGTGTGTGTGTGTCCGCCTCTGCAGTCCGCAGCTATGTTTTGCTTCGTCTTCGCCCTGTGATTTCTGTAACTCTAAATGTAATGCTGGCGACTGGGGCTGCTGCAGCTCGTAGGAGAAAAACATCTAAAAACATAAAAAGGTCGGGGGGGGGGGGGGGGGGGGGATTAAGCACTTGAGCTGAGATGTCGATCTGTATAGTCAGCTTTGTTTTACTACAGTAAGACTACCTGCATAATAAGTACCGGGTAAGTCTGTTGGGAGGGGAAGCGGGGAATGTGGGTGTCTCTTGATACTTGGTTCTTGGTGAGAATTGTGTTAATTTTACCTATTGCAGTAGTTTTCTTCAATTTGGGAGGCATCTACTACTACTACTTATCATTTCTATATCGCTACTAGACGTACGCAGCGCTGTACAATTGAAAATGAAAAGACAGTCCCTGCTCGACAGAGCTTACAATCTAATTAGGACAAACAAGCAGGACAGACAAGAGATAAGGGAATATTAAAGTGAAGATGATAAAACAAGGGTTCTGAACAAGTGAATAAGGGTTAGGAGTTAAAAGCAGCATCAAAAAGGTGGGCATTTATAATACTTGAAGTGAAAGAAAAGATCCCTTGATACACTCACCAGCGCTTTCTCTTAAGCACCACCTATCTCTCACCTATCCACCTCCATCCTGTTAGACTATCACTGAAATGCTTGGATGTTTCATTGTATATACTGTCATCTACCAACATTTGCTTATTTCCGATCTGAGGAAGAAGGGCAACCTTCCAAAGCTAATCAAGAAATGTGTTATGTTATGTCCAATAAAAAAGGTATCATCTTATTTTCTTTTCCATGTTTTATTTTGTTTTATTTCTGTTGATTACTCTTAAGCACCAAATATCTATCGAAGACTTGTGAGCTCCACCTGCTTTTCTGAATTTTCCTTGGGTGAGCGCTGTATTGATAGACACTGAGCCAAATATCATTCTGTTGTCTTGTGGGGCTGTGTAGGTAAAGGTCCTGATTTATCATAATTCTTTCTGTCCCATCTTGCCTGTGTGTGTGGGGGGGGGGGGGGGGGGGGGACACCGGGATGACCTCAGCCCAGTAGCAGACTGGATTTTACAAGAAAGCCAGAGAAGGCATGATCTGTATTGTGACCAGTACTTTCAGTACCCTTCTGATGGCAGCCCAAAACATTAGATCTGGGTGTAGCTGTCTATGAAAATGTTTTATTGTGTATTGTTGTTTGAATATTTTTCCTGCTCTAATTGTCTATTGCTTATGTTTGACTTATTCTTGCTGTACACCGCCTTGAGTGAATTCCTTCAAAAAAAGGTGGTAAATAAATCCAAATAAATAAATAAATAAATCTGGAATACGGTGCTTAATAAAAAGCTTACTGGCCCTGACCGAAGGATTTCATGTTTGGAAATTTCCCTTATCCCCTGACTTTTGTCTGAAGCCAAATAGGAAGTGTTTTGTTTTTATCCCAGTGAGTCATTTGTAACCCAGTGTCCGAGAGCCACTTAGCTGTTCCTTGAGCTGTTGACTTCCTGCCATCTTTATTTACACTTTGCTCCAGTGGTTGGTGCCGAGAGTAATGAAAACGATAAATATGACAGAAAACCCAGACGTTAGGTTTTGCACTGGGGTGGTGGAGGAAACAAAAGTGCTTTGTCAGCACTGATGGAGACTGCGAGAAACATTGATTAGTGCGTTTATCACTGGCCCTTTGGCAGGTGCTTTTCCATGGATAAAGATCTGTGTCTCTTTCACTTGGGATTTTGCAGTGGCTGTATTTCACAGCTCAAGGAACTGGACTTTGACAGTTCTGCCATGCCCCCAGTTTTATGCATTACCAGTACTCCCTGTTGTGCTGTGAGAAACTGTTTCACCTCATTGTACAGTAGGCTTGAAAAGCCTTGATATATGTAAAGCCCAAAAATCCTGCTCATGATTCCAGTGGCAGCTGAGGGTAGCTTCGCTGGTTTATGGTTACAATCTGATAATCAAAATCTGGGAACAATTCATCCTGTGCTTGACCCAATCTGTTGTTTGTCCTCTTGATTTCCTGAATTCTTTATCACAAGCTGTTTGATCCTAGTCCAGGAGGGCAGATGGTGAATGGGGTTGGCCTCACTAAGTTTGAGATTATTTTCTCCCTATTATTTTGGTGGGAATGCTTATAACAGGAGATGTCAGACACTCAACCCCCCCTCCCCCTCCCCCCCCCCCCCCCCCCCGCAGTGTAAGCAGTATATATACACGACCAACAATTCAGTTTAAGTATAGTAAATAGGCAGACAACCAAGTGGAGTATATCAGGCCGCAGCTTTGTTTATTGGTGAGGGACAAAATTAGTAACCTGAGCAATCCAAATAATAATACTTAAAAGACTACTTGCCATGTGCAGCAAGGAGTCTGTACATCAGGCAACAAACAGCAAGAGCAACAATTGTCCAAGACGTCCAGGTCTGAGTTGAACACTTAGGCCTAACTGTCATCACCTAGGGACAGTTAAGGCCTTGTTCAAAGGACTTCCTTTGAATGCTAGCTCGGGTGCCCCCCCTAGCTGTGACAAATAAATGCAATGGAATAACGCATTCAATAAACATAACGATTCAGGGTGGGAGGGGGGAAATCCTGCTGCCTCTGAGGAGCAGGAAGAAGTCCTGAACCTTGGAGGCACCTGCTTTTACGGATTCCCTGCCCTAGACCCGCCTGACTGCACAGGACAAGGAGAGGTCACCGGGGTGGAAGACTCTGGCAGACCCACACACCTCTCCTGAATGCTCCCCTCCTTTGTTGGCTGGATGCCTGCAAGCAAGGCCTGTGTAGGTCTGCTGCGGCCGCGAGACCCAACTTCAAGGTGATGCTCACCCACCCGTTAATTTTGGGACCCACACAAGGCGGTTGCCTCTGGTCTCTTAAAAGTACAAAAACCACAACAGAAAAAAAAAAGTGCAAGCAGTCTGGTATTTGGTATTGGGAGCTGGAGGGAGTGTGTTGTTTAATCTTCGTGATCTATTGTCCTGATTATATGCTAATGCTAACTTTGTAGTGACCAGTGAAAGTAAGCCTTGACTTGGATTTTTTTGGTTTGATATTTCAAATTTTATATATATACTAGTAAAAAAAGGCCCGTTTCTGGAGCCAGTGAAACGGGCGCTAGCAAGGCTTTCCTCTGGCCCCCCACCCAATGCACCTTCGCCATTGTGCCGCCGTGGTCACCGTTGATGTGTGACTGTGGCCCCCCCAACGCACCTTCGTTGTCAGTGACGCCATTGCGCCGCCCTGGCCGCCGTCGATGTGAGTGAATTGCTCCGCCCTCAACGTCATAACGTTTGACGTGAGGGCGGGGCCCCGAGACTGTGTTTTTTGTGGCTTCAGAGCTTCGAACTTACGAACCTTGGCTTCAGTGACGTCAGACAATAGAACGTTGAGGGTGAGTTTTATATATATAGATATTGCCTATAAAAATATATCTTCAGTCAGAGAAAACATGGAAACTCAGTAAACACATTTTACAAGAGTATGGCAATTAATATTTTTGCTTGCTTTCTAAACTAGAGGGGTGGACATTAAATTGTTTTCTCATGTGTTCTTTAAACTAGTCAGGGACACACACAAACACACACACATATACACATAAGGCAGTATCACATGGGTGACTGAAGATACCCATCTAGCATCTTTCTCTCTCTCACACTCACTCACCCACACACTCATGCTATGTAGTCTCACGTGGGTTGCTGACTGATCTAGGAGTTACTGATAATGTGATTAACTAGAATTGCAGGGCACAGCCAAATCATACGTAGAGAATAAGGTCATAGCCAAAAAGAATATGGCAAACGTAGGAACTACCATTTTGCATGAGATCCTGCTCTGCAGTCATTGTGGACTTTTCTTTGCGGCCTTGGCACTGCTTTGTCATGGCAGTATTTAGTTGCTGTTCTAGCAAGTATTTCCCATGACTTGGACACCGCAGATGTGCAGTAGTAACTTGGCATTCCTTTATAACCAATATTGCATGAAAACTAGAGACAGAGATTGCAGAGCACACTTAAGTTCTTGCAGCCTTTACTACCTGTAATGTGATTTACTCACCAGTGAAGTCACAGCAGAATCTTCCCATATGAAGGAAGGTTAAAGGGAAATGGGACTTGATATACCACCTTTCTGAGGTTTTTTTTGCAACTACATTTAAAGCGGTTTACATATATTCAGGTACTTATTTTGTACCAGGGGAAATGGAGGGTTAAATGACTTGCCCGGAGTCATAAGGAGCTGTAGTGGGAATTGATCTCAGTTCCCAAGGATCAAAATCCACTGCACTAACCACTAGGCTACTCCTTCTCTAGCAACAGTGCATGTAGAAGCCTGCCCTTGCAGATCAGCAACACGGCCGCGCAGGCTTCTGTTTCTGTGAGCCTGACGTCCTGCACATACGTCAGACTCACAGAAACAGAAACCTGCGTGGCTGTGTGGCTGCGTTGCTGATCTGCAAGGGCAGGCTTCTACATGGAATGTTGCTAGTGGAATAGCAACATTCCATGTAGAATCTCCAGTAGTAGCAACAGAATCTCAGCATTCCATGTAGAATCTCCAATAGTAGCAACATTCCATGTAGAATCTCAAATAGGGAAAGGGAAATGGGACTTGATATACCGCCTTTCTGAGGTTTTTGCAACTACATTCAAAGCAGTTTACATATATTCAGGTACTTATTTTGTACCAGGGGCAATGGAGGGTTAAGTGATTTGCCCAGAGTCACAAGGAGCTGCCGTGGGAATCAAACTTAGTTCCCCAGGATCAAAGTCCACTGCACTAAACACTAGGCTATTCCTCCAGGCTGTTTTGTACATCCGTCAATACTGGCATTTATACTTTAGTTCTGTGCACGAAAATCAGTGGGGAATTCATAGCAAAGCCAATAAACATAGAATCATTTTTAACACTTTTTATAATTCTAGTTTCTTAAAAAAGAGAGCCTCCTTAGCATTTGAACTCTGTCACAGATACTTGCCATTTTAGGTTTGCACGATTTGGGGCTACCTTAACTCTGTTTTTAGCACTATTTCGATTGCCTCTACCCATCACAATTTTGCTAATGGAGGTCCGAAGACTGGGGGCATTCCTCCCTAAATAGTTTCTCTATATAAACCTTCAACACCTCAGCCTTGCAGTCACATTTGAAGAATGGACCTGTGATCCTAAAAACACACATGCTGTAATTAAAGGACACCCAACTCTACTTCTGTATATGTTTGGAGGGGTATGTGTATATATATATATATATATATATATATATATATATATACAGTGGGGGAAATAAGTATTTGATCCCTTGCTGATTTTGTAAGTTTGCCCACTGACAAAGACATGAGCAGCCCATAATTGAAGGGTAGGTTATTGGTAACAGTGAGAGATAGCACATCACAAATTAAATCCGGAAAATCACATTGTGGAAAGTATATGAATTTATTTGCATTCTGCAGAGGGAAATAAGTATTTAATCCCTCTGGCAAACAAGACCTAATACTTGGTGGCAAAACCCTTGTTGGCAAGCACAGCGGTCAGACGTCTTCTGTAGTTGATGATGAGGTTTGCACACATGTCAGGAGGAATTTTGGTCCACTCCTCTTTGCAGATCATCTCTAAATCATTAAGAGTTCTGGGCTGTCGCTTGGCAACTCGCAGCTTCAGCTCCCTCCATAAGTTTTCAATGGGATTAAGGTCTGGTGACTGGCTAGGCCACTCCATGACCCTAATGTGCTTCTTCCTGAGCCACTCCTTTGTTGCCTTGGCTGTATGTTTTGGGTCATTGTCGTGCTGGAAGACCCAGCCACGACCCATTTTTAAGGCCCTGGCGGAGGGAAGGAGGTTGTCACTCAGAATTGTACGGTACATGGCCCCATCCATTCTCCCATTGATGCGGTGAAGTAGTCCTGTGCCCTTAGCAGAGAAACACCCCCAAAACATAACATTTCCACCTCCATGCTTGACAGTGGGGACGGTGTTCTTTGGGTCATAGGCAGCATTTCTCTTCCTCCAAACACGGCGAGTTGAGTTCATGCCAAAGAGCTCAATTTTTGTCTCATCTGACCACAGCACCTTCTCCCAATCACTCTCGGCATCATCCAGGTGTTCACTGGCAAACTTCAGACGGGCCGTCACATGTGCCTTCCGGAGCAGGGGGACCTTGCGGGCACTGCAGGATTGCAATCCGTTATGTCGTAATGTGTTACCAATGGTTTTCGTGGTGACAGTGGTCCCAGCTGCCTTGAGATCATTGACAAGTTCCCCCCCTTGTAGTTGTAGGCTGATTTCTAACCTTCCTCATGATCAAGGATACCCCACGAGGTGAGATTTTGCGTGGAGCCCCAGATCTTTGTCGATTGACAGTCATTTTGTACTTCTTCCATTTTCTTACTATGGCACCAACAGTTGTCTCCTTCTCGCCCAGCGTCTTACTGATGGTTTTGTAGCCCATTCCAGCCTTGTGCAGGTGTATGATCTTGTCCCTGACATCCTTAGACAGCTCCTTGCTCTTGGCCATTTTGTAGAGGTTAGAGTCTGACTGATTCACTGAGTCTGTGGACAGGTGTCTTTCATACAGGTGACCATTGCCGACAGCTGTCTGTCATGCAGGTAACGAGTTGATTTGGAGCATCTACCTGGTCTGTAGGGGCCAGATCTCTTACTGGTTGGTGGGGGATCAAATACTTATTTCCCTCTGCAGAATGCAAATAAATTCATATACTTTCCACAATGTGATTTTCCGGATTTAATTTGTGATGTGCTATCTCTCACTGTTACCAATAACCTACCCTTCAATTATGGGCTGCTCATGTCTTTGTCAGTGGGCAAACTTACAAAATCAGCAAGGGATCAAATACTTATTTCCCCCACTGTATATATATATATATATATATATATATATATATATAGTTTTATCCTTTGGTCTCAATTGGCAAGCAGGTGGTGTTCCACTGAACAAATATCGTAATAACACTTTTCTCCTGTGTGCGGAAGGTTATAATTTAGAAGACAGGAAATGAGAGAATTACTGGTGTGTGTTAACTGTTTATGGAATGAGTATGGAGATATACAGTCAAAAGAACAGAAAAAAAATCTTTAAAGTTTTATTCATTCTTGGAATTGATAGGTATTTCCTGTCCCCCACCCCCCAAAAAAGAAATCTCACAGTAAGGATGGCCCTCCCCTGAGTCCTACACTGGGAATAAATAGACTCCAGGCTCCACCCACTGTCTGTCACTCAGTATTTTCTGTGACCCCCCCCCCCCCAAATGAAATCTTCCTGTCTTTCTCTTTGCCATTCTAGGTTTGTTATATAACCTACACACCCCATACACACACACCCTCCGCCCCCCTCCCAATGGCATGTTACTGCGAGTTGAAAAGAAGCCTAATGGTTAGTGCAGTGACTTAGGAACTGGGGGGGGGGGGGGGACTAGGTCCAATTCTCACTGCAGCTCCTTGTGACTTGGGAAAGTAACTTAGCCCTCCCTCACCGCAGGTGCAAAAAACAAACAAACTTCAGCTGTGACCCCAATAGATAAAATAAAAGTACTTTTTGTTATATGTAAACCACTTTGATTATATCGCAGAAAGGCAGTATATCAGATTCATGACTCCCCAGGGGTCTATGTTACAGTAAAATGTACCCCTAAGCCCACCATGAGTAACTTTGAAACTAGTAATTAATGCAATCAAGTCTTCTATTATACTGATAGTGCACAAGTATTTAAAGGGGATCACCAAAAAACAGTAGTAGCCATAATAGCAGCCACTTCATGCTGTCTAAATAAGGCTTACTTTTTATTCATCAGTCCCAAACTGTGAAAGAGAAAGAGAGAGAGACTTTGATGGTACCATTTTGGGGACTGATAGTAATTTCATCGGCACTGTTCAAGAAGGCTGGCAAGCTGCCTGGCAAGCAGACGTACATAACATGGCGGCTGCCATGCTTGAACTCCTGGCACGTGCTCCGCTTTCCCTCCTGGCTTTCTCACTGAGAAGAGTGACATCACAGTGATGTCACAGGGAATCTCCAGCGGGGATTGGTGGGGAAGCTGGGGAGGGGGCGGTGTCTCAGCTTGGCAGTGGGAATATGGAGAATAAAGAACATTCAAAGAGGAGAGGAGGTTCTCTTAGGCATTGGATAGCAAACTACTGATAGGGCATGGTGCATCTTTCAGAGGTTGCGGAGGACCTGCGCATCAATGACTTCCAAGAGGCCCTGGAGAAACACTTTTAACAGGGATTTAATGAGGATGTGAGGTCGGGGGGGGGGGGGGGACCCAGGGAATGCTTCACAACCCTGGGTTGTGGCGGAAGCACCGGAGCCTAGAAACTGCTAGAGATGCAGGAACAGTGGGGAGAAAGGGAGTTTGGTCACGTGAGGTGAGGACATGTGCATCCACTATGATGGACTGATCACCTAGCTGGCTGTAAGGGAAGGTGGACTGCTAGACCAGGGTGCAGTCAAAAGCAGACATAGACTGTAGCCTAGCTGTAGAAGGAGGTATGGCTGGCTGCTGCGTGGACTAGTGAATCATTCTCCCTATCTGGAAAGGCATTTGTGATGCTAGAGACCTTCCTCCATAGGGAGCAAGCTTTAATGTATTCATTTTATTAATTATTTATTCATTTTGATTTTATTAGTTGCTACTGCTCCCAGTAGGGTACAACAGCAAAAGCCAGCACATGCCACATGCATTCAAACAGACACTTCTATACAAGGACTGCGGATATCTATGCAGGTGGTTGAAGATGTATTGAGTTAGTGTCTAGGACATGAACTGATAACAGTAGGCTAATATCTAACAGCCTGTGGGGAATGACAGACAGAAAGCTGTATCAGATAACAAAAAAAAGGTTCTTTTGCTAACAGAATAAAAATGATAGTTGCCAGGGAAACCATATCAGCAACATTTCTCTCCTGTTTCAAACTTGTTCAAGGTGAAGGCTTTTGGTCAGTGAAACACTTTTGAGGATTTTTATTTTTGGTTACTTCTGAATTTGCATTTTTTAGGGAACAAACATTCACCGAGTTCTCCCGTTCTTTGAGGAGCACAAAGGAAGTACAAGCTTTACCGGTTTGCGAATCATTCTGCTTGTAAGACAGGCAGATTGTGTGTTGCGTTGAGCGGTTCAGTGGTCTTACCTTGCTGGGGATGGTTTTTCCCATTAAAATAATATTTCTACCTCACTGCAGCATCATGCTGTCCTACATCGCAGGAGCACTGCCAGTTTGCAGAGGCTTATATATTCACTTTTAATATGTTTTCAGCCTGTGTTTTGCCAGGCTCTGTTTGTTTGTTAAATGCCACTTATCCATGTCTACTGTCTAAAATGGAAGTAACAGAAACTAGACAGTATTCCAAACAAAATCCCTTTCTCCCTTTGTTTTAGGTTTCATGACAGGCCTTTCTAAATGTGTCATGGTGACCCCTGGTTTTCAGGACATTCAGCCTGAATATGCATGTGACGAATAAGCATAAGCATATGCTTGCTCTCCAGTGTATGCAAATTTGTGTAATGCATATTCATCCTGGATATCCTAAAACAGGACAGGATGTGAGGTCACCAAGACAGGTTTGCAGAGCTCTGTTGTATGAGAGGTTTGTTTACTTAGCTAGGCTAGGCTACTCCTCCACTCCACTGATATCTTGTTTGCAAAGACACAAACAAAAAAATAACGTTTGAAGTAGTGTTTGATGTTTATTGAATTTTTTAGTAGTTTTACTCTCAGGGTGCATTCTCGAAAGGGAACTAAAAGTTAGGTGCCAAGATATTGGTCATTATGCATGAATTCTGTAACAGGATCTAGGTACCCAATCTTGTTACAGGATATTAGTTGGCATTTAGACATCAACATTTACATGTGCCCACCAGTGGCATAGCAAGGACTGAATGGGCCCCAGGTGGAAAGATGGGCCCCCCATACTAAGGTAATGGGGATCAGGGGGTGGGGTGGGGAGGAATTCCTTCAGAGCTCCAGTAAACAAACCCTACAAAAAACAAACACATTCCACACCTATATAGAAAACCTGTCATGTAACTGACACAATGCTTCCAGTTCTGGGCTCCGCCCTCCCGATTGCCAACAGCCTGAGACTTTTAGGAGTTCATCTAGATTCACATCTCCAGCTGGTTGATCAAGTACACTTGTAGGCATATTTTCAAAGCACTTTGGGAGGCTAAGTTCCATAGGTTTCTATGGAACTTTGGAAGGCTAAGTGCTTTGAAAATATGCCTCTTGGTATCCAAAAAAATGTTCCAGGCCATGTGGAGGCTTCGACGTATCAGATTCCTCCTTTCCAGAGACTTGTTTCGTACCCTTGTCCATTGGCTTGTCTTATCCCACCTGGATTATTGTAGCGGTATTTATGTGGGTTGCCAGGTCTCCTTATTGAAAACTTTCCAAACGGCTCAGAACACAGCGGCGAGGCTCATCTTAAACGAACGGCGTTTTGCACACGCAGACCCCTTGCGCTTTAAACTTCATTGGCTGCCTGTACAGGAGCGCATTGCTTTTAAGATCTGCTCCCTAACACATAAAATCATCTATGGGGCAGCCCCGGAATACATGGTTCCCTTGATTGACCTTCCGCCCAGAAATGCCAACCCTGCTGCAAGGTCCTATCTCCACCTCCATTTTCCTAATTGTAAGGGAGTCAAGTATAAGAAAATCTTCGCCTCGTCTTTCTGTTATTGGAGTCCCAAATACTGGAATACGTTACCTCGTCACCTTAAAATTCAAGAGGACCATGCCCTTTTTAAGAAGTTATTAAAGACATTCCTCTTTGCTAAGACTTACCCCTCATCTTACCATGTTGATTAAAGTATCCCTTGTACCCAACCCTATTTAGTTCACTTTGTTAGTTTCTTCCCTCCTATTTACCTCTTTATGCTTGCCTAAGCTGTTAAGATTGTACTCTTATGTAATTCTCTGTAAGCCACATTGCGCCTGCATGTGTGGGAAAATGTGGGATATAAGTAACAAATAAATAAATAAATAAATAAATAGTAATAGAGACAGAAACTGAAATGCAAGATATCAGAGATGCACATTTCCCAAAGCTGACATATTACAATTAATAAATTCCAAAAAGAAAAACCTTTTTTCTACCTTTTCTGTCTGAGCTTTGCTTTAGTCCCAATGCCTCTTTTCTGCCTTTCTGTTTTATTTTTTTTTCTCTCTCTTCCCAGGTCTTCTGTCCTTTGAGCATTTCTTCTCAATGTCCATCATCCATCTTTCCTCTGTGGCCCTATTCATCTTGTTCAATGTCTCCCCTCTGTGTTCTGTTCCTATCCTTGCCCCCATGTTCAGCATCTGCCTTCTTAGTGTCCCTATCCTCCCTCAATATACAGCATACCCTCTCTATGGGCTTTTCCTGTGCTCCATCCATGTCCTGCATCTCTCCTCTGTGTCCTAGTTCATCCCCATGTCCAACTTCTCCCCTCTCTTCCTTTCCCCCTGCCACCCTCTCTGTGTCCCTCCCTCCATTGGTCTAGCATCTCTTCCCCCTCAGTCCAGTCTCTCTCAATCTCTCTCTCTCTCTTCCCCCCCAGTCCAGTATCTGTCCCCTCTCTTCCCCATTCCCCTTTGCTCTGGGTTTCTCTCTCTCTCTCTCTCTTCCCTCTGCTCCCCCTAGTTCAGCATCTGCCCCCCCTGTCTTGCCCATACTCTTTACACCATCTCTCTCTCTCTCTCTCTCTCTCTCTCTCTCTCTCTCTCTCACTGTTTCCTTTCCTCCCCAGGTCCAGCATTTCTCCCCCTCTCATCCCCCTACCAGGTCTATCTTTTCCCTCCCCTCCCCCAGGTCCAGCATTTCTCCCCTCTCTTCTCCTTCCCCTTTGCACCAGGGCCTCTCTCTCTCTTTCTTCCCTCTATCCCTTAGATCTAGTATGCTGGGCTTTCACAGGGGGAGGGTGACAGAGGAATGGAGAGATGACAGACTTGCAAGAGGGTGAAAGGTTCAATTGCAGGTGGCCCCTACCACTTGGTAGCCCTAGGTATTTTGCCAGGCTGTATGACATTCCCTGCCCACATTTAATGCCCCCCTTTGCATTTGCATGATATACAAGTTGAGTACTAAAATATGGAACATATTTTAGTACCCAATTAGCATTTACATATGAACCTGTAACATTCACAGGCATAAGTGCCAGTATTCTATAATCCGAGTGTGGAAATAGAGCTTACATTTAGGTGCTCATATGATAAAATGAGGGGGTCAGTCTTTACATTCAAAATCAGGGGAGTCTTATTCTATTTGTTTATGCTCCCATTCACCCAGATTCCTGTAGTACAAAGCAGAAGATGCTTTCACAATGATTAGCACAGTAGGAGGCATATTGAGATGTCAAAGATGGAGACAAAAAGGGCAACAACAACAACTCAAATCGTTTTGGTGAAACAGTTAAGAGAAGGCAGCTCCCTGCAGAGCAAAGAAGTAGCTTAGAAGGCTAAGAAATATTGCAAGACTGTACCCATTTCCTCTTTCAGAGCTGCCAGCCACACTCCTTCTCATCAGCAGACTGTCCTGCAATCTAATCCTAATAAAGACTAAATCCTTTTCATTCTGCACAATTCATTGGACAGAATGCTGGAACATTAAGACTGAAGCCTCATAATCTCTTAATGGCATGCTAGTACAAAAATGCTCCAGACTGAGAGACTATCAGGCTTATTTTCGAAAGAGAAGGACACCCATCTTTCGACACAAATTGGAAGATGGGGCGCCCTTCTCACAGGGTCGCCCAAATCGGCATAATCAAAAGTCAATTTTGGGCGTCCCCAACTGCTTTCCATCGCGGGGACGACCAAAGTTCCCGGGGGCGTGTCGGAGGTATAGCGAAGGCGGGACATGGGCATGCCTAACACATGGGTGTCCTCGACCCATAATGGGGAAAAAAAGGGCATCCCTAACGAGCATTTGAACGACTTTACCTGTTTTTCTTACGACCAAGGCACAAAAAGGTGCCCGAACTGACCAGATGACCACCGGGGGGGGAATCGGGGATGACCTCCCTTTACTCCCCCAGTGGTCACTAACCCCCTCCCACCCTCAAAAAAGAACTTTAAAAATATTTTGTGCCAGCCTCAAATGCCATACTCAGGTCCATCGCAGCAGTATGCAGGTCAATGGAGCAGTTTTAGTGGGTGCAGTGCACTTCAGGCAGATGGAAACAGGCCCATCCCCCCCACCTGCTACACTTGTGGTGGTAAATGTGAGCCCTCCAAAACCCACTACAAACCCACTGTACCCACATCTAGGTGCCCCCTTCACCTGTAAGGGCTATGGTAGTGGTGTACAGTTGTGGGTAGTGGGTTTTGGGGGGCTCAGCACACAAGATAAGGGAGCTATGTACCTGGGAGCTTTTTCTGAAGTCCACTGTAGTGCCCCCTAGGGTGCCCAGTTGGTGTCCTGGCATGTCAGGGGGACCAGTGCAGTATGAATGCTGGTTCCTTCCATGACCAAAGGGCTTGCATTTGGTGATTTCTGAGATGGGCGTCCTTAGTTTCCATTATCGCCGAAAATCAGAAATGACCAAGTCTAAGGACGACCATTTCTAGGGACGACATAAATGTCAAAATTTGGGCATGCCCGATCATATTATCGAAACGAAAGATGAACACCCATCTTGTTTCGATAATACAAGTTTCCTTGCCCTTTCGCCGGGACGTCCTGCGAGGACGTCCTCAGGAAAACTTGGGCGCCCCTTTCGATTACGCCCCTCCACGTTATTAGGTTCAGAGACAGAAAGAGGACTCAACAGTATTGCTGGGAAATATTCTCAGAATGGGGTGGCAGATATGTGGAGCGGCCTCCCAGTGAGAAGTGAAAACATTAAGAGAGTTCAAGAAAGCCCAGGGCAGTTTATGGACAAAATGGCGCTCCAGAGTTCTCCCTGCCACCAGAGTTCTCCTGCCCTCTCTTTCAGGTGCACATGTATACAGACTGACTCCAAAGGGAGTTGTAGCTTGTCCCCCACCCTGGCTTGGCACCCTGGTGGTCACTCTTCTTGTCCACCCCATGCATCAGCCCTGTGTGCAGAGGATTCAGGGTTGCAAAGAAACAAAGTGGAAACTGAGTATCAGGTACGGTCTGTACAAAGCATCGCACCAGGGAGGGAAGTAACTGGTTTAGATGGGTCATGCAGTCCTCATCTGCCATCACGTTCTGTGCTCAGTGTTGCAGAGCCAATGATTCAGACCACAGGCCTCCACATACAGCGAGTCAGTCACTGCCAGCTCCCTGGCAGATAAAACAGGGCAAAAGGGACTAGCAGGAAAGTTCAAATCCTGAAGCACTTCTGTGAGAAGGGTGAAAAAATTAGCAGTGAAAGGAGAGTTTCTTTTCCCTTTTGTAGTGACATACAATCCAGAGCTGGAAAAACTGAGGAAAATCATAAGAGATCTACAACCTATACTCCAGGAGGATGAATTACTGAAAGAGATATTCCCATCCCCACCAGTACTGGCCTTCCGACAGCCACCCAACTTAAAACACAAGCTAATCAGAAGTAAACTTCCATCACAGACTGAAAAGGAACAGAAGGGCACACTTCCTTGTAATTTATCCAGTTGCAAACTATGCCAAAATATTTCACAGGACCCCACAGTCATCCACAAAGGAAAGATATTCAACATAAAGGGATCTTTCACTTGCTCATCTTCCAATGTGGTATATATCATTCAGTGTAAAAAATGTAACGAAGGATGCTATATTGGAGAAACAGGCCAGATGCTTAAGACAAGATTCAATTTACATAGACATCACATGAACAATACTGGTGCCAGTAGGGCTCCCACGCCTGTTGGTCAGCATTTTACAGGACCAGGACACTGTACCAGTGACTTTACAGTGAGAATCCTGAAAGGTAACTTTAAAACCATACAAGAACGTAAGACCTTTGAAATCAGAATGATTGAATATTTTAACACCCAACAGAAAGGACTTAACAAGGATCTGGGGTTCCTAGCCCATTATAAACCATAAAGCTGTATGTCTCTGTTGATCACACCACCCCTCACCTATCCACACCCATCCTGTTAGAATATCAATGATATGCTTTGATGTCCCCATGCATACCTCCTACCCACCCCCATCCTCCCACCCTGTCAGACTGTCATAGTAATGCTTGAATGTTTTCACTTATATACACTGTCAGCTAGCACATTTGCTTATTTCCGATCTGACGAAGAAGGGCAACCTTCGAAAGCTAATCAAGAAATGTATTAAGTTATGTCCAATAAAAAAGGTATCATCTTATTTTCTTTTCCATGTTTTATTTTGTTTGATTTCTATTGATAACCTTAAGAGTGGACTAACACGGCTACCACACTCCTACTTTTCCCTCTTTGAAACAGACACATGTATGTCTCCTTTTTCCCAGTATTGTATTTCCCCAGCATTGTTTGTTCAGCCCAGGGCAAATAGACTATTTTAATGAATTATATCTTGGGATCTGTTAAATTAGAGAGAAGAGTCCAGTTACTTCAAAATACAGCTGCTTGCCCAATTTTTAGGCGATATAAGTTTGATCATTCAACACCTTTTGTTGAAAGGTCTTCATTGGCTTCCAGTATATGCTCAGTTACAGTGTAAATCTTTTTGTATTATATTACATAGTACTGTATCAGGTTATTTGACTCAGTTGAACCTCGTCTTTCAGGTTACACAAGGTAGTGTCTTACTTAGGGCGCCTTTTAGGGCTAGCGATTCTGGCACGGCAAATGCCACATTCAGTTCCTATGGGCTTCTTCACATTTGCCACACCAGAATCACTAGCCCGGCTTTGTAAAAGGAGCTCTGAATCACCAAAAACTTAAATTTTCTCTCTGTCAAGGGTATCCAGTATAATAAGAAATTCGAATCATCTTTTGTTTTTCAAGGCAAACTGTTTTGGAATAAGCTGGCTCCGTCTCTGACATGCAGTGTAATTATTTTCTTTATTTAGTTACACAATTGTAACCCACTCAAATGACCATTCTTGGCAAAAACAAAACAGATTGATAAAATCTACCAGATATCTAACATAAAAGTATGTAGCTTTACTACTAATAATGTTGAACATCTGCTTAATATTTCTTCCCCAAAGGCATGCTGGACAAATGAAGTTTTCAAATTCTTTTTATATAACAATTGACTCTTTTCTGCTCTTAATGAAGATGATAATTCATCTTACTTCTCTTTTTGGAAATCTATTTGTTTAAAAATCTATTTGTTTCAAAAACATATTTGTGTCAATACTAGTTATTAATTGTATCGTGATCCACACATGGTCTATAAAGTGATGAGATTCTTTTGTACTTGTATGAAAGTCACTTTGGACCTTTCCAGGGAGGAAGCAGTTGATAAATATTGAGATCAGATTAGATTACAGCATTTAACAAATGATGTATTCTATCCTAATCACACACTTGTAATCAGTTAAACACTACTAACATGGTATCACTTACTACAGATGATCAAATGACCAAACTTTTCCTCCGGGCAATAGCCCTTCTACAATTGTCCGTTCAGGTGTCCCCTTGCTGCTCCAGGCCACTTTCCTCCCTCACTCTACTTGTGCTATTGCCCCTTTTCCTCTGCTGAAGCCATCTGCCCGAACTGGGGGTAATCTCTCCGTTACCAGCGTTAGGGGGAGCTAGGGTTACCATATGGCTCCAGAAAAAGGAGGACGGATTGAGCCAGCCGGGTTTTACTTCCATTGCTTTCCATTGAAAGCAATGGGCAATTACTTCGATTGAAAGCAATTACTTCGATTGAAAGCAATTGCTTTCCATTGAAAGCAATGGAAGTAAAACCCGGCTGGCTCAATCCGTCCTCCTTTTTCTGGAGCCATATGGTAACCCTAGGGGGAGCTCATATCTCCTCAGGTAGATCCATGCACCCCATAGCCTCCAGGATTTTCCTTGCTGCATCCGGCTGCTGAATTTTCCTTGTCTGATTCCCCACCGTGACCATCAATCCGCTGGGGAAAGTCCATCTGTAACGCAGACCTGCCTTTTGTAGATATCTCATCACTTCACGGAATTCCCGCCTCTTTTGTAATGTAGGTTTCGCCAGATCTTGGAAAATCTGTGTCTTGATACTCCGCCATTGTATTTCTCCCAAAGCACGGGCTTTCCTCCATACCGACTCCTTCACCTGAAAGTCATGGAAGCAGGCGATGATATCCCTGGGGTTTTCCCCCCGCTGTGGTCCTAAACTCCGGTGTGCCCTGTCAATTTTTACTTCAGTCCTATCCGGACTCTCCTGAGTGTCCCTCCCTTGACTCAGAATAAAGCCGCAGATCTCCTGCACAATTTTCACAGCATCTTTATATTGGGCATCGTCAGGCAGTCCTTTAAAGCGCAAATTACACCGCCGAGAGCGGTTCTCAAGGTCCTCCAGCCTGTACTCCATATCGATGCGCTGCTGTTACTCAACTTTGACTCTTTTAGTCAGGCCCTGAACCTCCGCCACCATCTCCTCCATGTGTTCCTCAGTCTCACCCATGCGGTTACCCATGTCTTTTACTTCTTTGCGGAGTTCTTTTACTGCAGCATGAATACTGTTCCTGGTATTGATGATCTCCGTTTTCAGCTCCTGGAACCATTTTATAATTTTGCTTCTCTCTAGTTCCACCTCTCCGCCGCTCCGCTCCTCAGGTTCATTATCAGACTCAAGGTCCTCCGGCGCCATTTTGTTTTCACGCGAGGGCAGCGCCACAGACACCCTGCTCCCCGCTCGCTCCGATTCAGCTGCAAACTTGAATTTTGCAAGCTTCTTTCTGGCTGCCATGTGGTCTGGTAAGTTTAACTGCTCATCCACCAAAATGAATTTCACTCTAATTCGGGGATTTAACAACTTACATCCTCGCGTCCCCGCGGAGCTCCGAAGTTGGGCTACCGATCACATCGGTGACGTCACTTTCTCCCCCTACAGCATTTAACAAATGAATGAAACAGAAGTTCAAAAGAGGGAGAAAAGGATCAGACTGGACAAACAAAGCTGGGGAAATATAGTACTGTAAAAAAGGAGGCATGCATGTTTTCAGGTTTCAAGTTGATTTCTCATTTGATATACCGCACATTGACAATACCATCTGAGCGCTTCACAATAAAATCCTAGAAAGAAAAATGACATCATAAAATAATTAATCATAAATACAGTGAGTTTGCAGAAAGTCCTCAGTGCTCCAGTCAAAGTTGAGCTTTGAAGTAAGGCATCTTTATTTATTTATTTCAGTACATTTATACCCCGCCTTTTGCCACAGTGATGCAGCCCCAAAGCGGCTTACAATGAACCAATTCAAATAAATACATTATAGTTACATTTTAATAATTAGAGTGGGAAAGCAGGAAAAGAAGGGAAAAGGAATGGAGGCAAAGGGAGACAGAGATGAACGGCGAAAATCCTGGCGGGCCAAGGGGAAAGATGAAAATCCAGGCTGACACAGATAGGACCAGCAAGATGATCCCTATTCGTGATGGCAACAGGGCCCAGGTGGTACAAATGAAGCTGAAGACAGGCGTCCACAGCGACGGAGACAGCAGAGCAGGAATCAAGATGGCGGAACAATGGTCATCCTCCGCAGCTTCAACCGTCGGGGGGGGGGGGGGGGCACTCCAGCCAGGGACCTCCACCACTGCAACTCCAACAGTCCGGCCAGAGAGGAAGAGCCCGCAACCAAAATGCAGCAGCAGCAGCAGTAAGTGGTCCAGAGAGTAGAAGAGGAACCGGAGGGTGGCATCGCTCGGCCGAACAGCTGAGCGCACACCATGCCAGACGCGTGAAAGCAGAAGGAGAGCTGGTTCAAATCCCTCTTCAAAACAGCGTCGGGAAGGAGCCATCCAGCGGCCACACCCGTGCACCTCATTGTGGGGAGCCGATCCCTGCACTTCTGCACCCAGCACTGGACCAGCGACGAGAATAGCTTTCCTGAAAAAAAAAAAACTGGGGAGGGGGTTAAACTAAATTTAAAACAAGCTAAAGAATATTCTTTATGAAGAAGCAGTGGAAGATTATTCCACAACAAGGGACCTAAAACTGAGAAAATTGTAGAACGTGGATGCACTAAGGGGGAATATGGCGCCTTAAAAATCTTCACCGTAGAACCATGCACTTAGCGTGATTCTATAAACTAAATACCTAAGTTATGCACAGATTGGGTGTATTCTACAATAGTGCACATAGTTTTTTTGAAATGGCCACATAAGTACATAAGTATTGCCATACTAGGAAAGACCAAAGGTCCATCAAGCCCAGCATCCTGTTTCCAACAGCGGTCAATCCAGGCCACAAATACCTGGCAAGATCCCAAAAAAGTACAAAACATTCTATACTGCTTATCCCAGAAATAGTGGATTTTCCCCAAGTCCATTTAATAATGGTCTATGGACTTTTTCTTCAGGAAGCCGTCCAAACCTTTTTTAAACTCCGCCAAGCTAACCACCTTTACCACATTCTCTGGCAACAAATTCCAGAGTTCAACTACACGCTGAGTGAAGAAAACTTTTTTCTGATTCGTTTTAAATTTACTACATTGTAGCTTCATCGCATGCCCCCTAGTCCTAGTATTTTTGGAAAGCGTAAACAGACGCTTCACATCTACCCGTTCAACTGCACTCATTATTTTATAGACCTCTATCGTATCTCCCTTCAGCCGCCTTTTCTCCAAGAATCTTATAAGAAAGAACAACTTCTATCTGGGTACCATCCATAATAAGAGGAGCTGACTATATCAAGTATGGATTAGAACCAAAAATCAACACTTATGATTTGGATACATACGATTTCAACTTAGGATCACTTAACCATTGTGCAATTTGATCCAATTTATTATTCAATTCATGTATGCATCAAAGGGAGGAAAAAAGGTCTCCTTTCACTGCTAATGTTTTCACTTTTCCCTGAGCAGTGCTTCAGGATCTGAACTTTCCTGCTAGTCCTTTTTTTCTCTGGATGACCCAGATCATGCTACAAAGTCAGGCCAACACACCCCTACCTCTTTTTTTGAGACTTACATAACATAAGAACCTCATACTGGGTCAGACCAGAGGCTCGTCAAGTCCCGTATCCTTTTCTAATCCAGGTCATAAGAACCTAGCAGGATCCCCCCCCCCCCCCAAAAAAAAAATAGTAAGATCCTATGCCACTTACCCCAGACATAAGTAGTGGCTTTCTCCAGGTCTACTTTCACAACAGATTATGGACTTTTACTCCAAGAATTTATCCAAACCTTTTAAAACCAAGCTACATTAACTGCTTTTACCACCTCCTCTGACAATGAATGAAACATTATTTTCTCCTATTTGTTTTATCTGTACTACTATCCAGCTTATAATCGAACGAGAAAAACGCCCAAGTTCCGACCTAAATCGGGAGATGGACGTTTATCTCACAAAAACGAATAAAGCGGTATAATCGAAAGCCGATTTTTGGGCGTTTTCAACTGCACTCCGTCGCGGATGCGGACAAAGTTTATGGGGGCGTGTCAGAGGTGTGGCGAAGGCGGAACTGGGGCGTGGTTATCTGCCGAACAAAGATGAGCGCATTTCAGCGATAATGGGAAGAAAGTATGCGTTTTTAGCTAGAATTTAGGACACTTTTCCTGGACCCTGTTTTTTCACGAATAAGGCCCCAAAAAGTGCCCTAAATGACCAGATGACCACTGGAGGGAATCGGGGATGACCTCCCCTGACTCCCCCAGTGGTACCTAACCCCCTCCCACCACAATAAAATGATGTTTCACACATTTTTATTTTCACCCTCAAATGTCATACCCAGCTCCCTGGCAGCAGTATGCAGGTCACTGGAGGAGTTGTTAGGGGGTGCAGTGGACTTCAGGCAGGTGGACCCAGGCCCATCCCCCCCACCTGTTACAATTGTACTGCTTAATGCTTATTAGTCGTCCAACCCCCCCAAACCCACTGTACCCACATGTAGGTGCCCCCCTTCACCCCTTAGGGCTATAGTAATGGTGTAGACTTGTGGGCAGTAGGTTTTGAGGGGGATTTGGGGGGCTCAACACACAAGGGAAGGGTGCTATGCACCTGGGAGCTCTTTGACCTTTTTTTTTGTTTTTGTAAAAGTGCCCCCTAGGGTGCCCGGTTGATGTCCTGGCATGTGAGGGGGACCAGTGCACTACGAATCCTGGCCCCTCCCACGAATAAATGTCTTGGATTTATTTGTTTTTGAGCTGGGCGCTTTCATTTTCTATTATCGCTGAAAAACAAAAACGCCCAGCTCACACATTGTTGAATAAAACATGGGCGTCTATTTTTTTCGAAAATACGGTTCGGTCCGCCCCTTCACTGACCCGTTCTCGGAGATAAACGCCCATGGAGATAGGCGTTTTCGTTCAATTATGCCCCTCCATGTAACTTCACGGAATCTCCCCTAGTCTTTGTACTTTTTGAAAGAGTGAACAATGGATTTAAACATTTACCCATTCCACTTCATTTATGGTTGTATTTTTCTCTATTATATCTCCCCTCAGCTGTTTCTTTTTCAAGCTGAAGAGCTCTTGCCTTTTTAGCTTTTCCTCATATGAGAGTCCTCCAACCCCTCAATCATTTTGTTCGCCCTTCTCTGTTCCCAGTTCCATTATATATTTTTTGAGATACTGCAACCGGAAGACTACCTAATACTTAAGGTGCAGTTGCACATGGAATGATAGAGAGACATTTTGATGTTACCTTTCCCTCTTTGATTGGAGCTGGTATCCTTTTAACTTAGGTCCACTGACCCACTTCTGTGTTTTTTTTTCTTAAGATTCAGTATGGTCTTTCGTGTGATTTGTTTTGGCATTCCTTTTCATATTTTATCTCTAATTATTTGTAACTTGATTGTGAACCACCCTGTGATTTTTTCAGGAAGGGCGATATAGAAAGTTGAAATAAACCATACAAAAACATTTTGTTTTAAAAAAATCCTTTGACATGCCTTTCTGGCATTGATTTGAAATGGTTCGAATTAGGCATAGGCAGGACTTGAAAGACACTGGGACATAATCTGCGCGCTGTGTTGTCTGTGCTCTGTAAGCCGGTTAGTAAAGGCCTGGTCAACTTTCATATGAAGACCAAAGTCACGCTTCATGTCCATGCTGCAAGTAGGACTGGCGTTAAGGGTTGGCAAAGAGGGCAATTGCCTTGGGCTTCCATACCATAGGGGGCCCCAAAGCTGCCTCAAGCTAAAGGAGGCATAGGCTGAAGCCAGATTTTGGGCCCTCTCTCTGGTTTCTGCCCTGGACCCCTGAATTTCTAACACCAGCCCTGGCTGCCAGTCTGCGCATTTGTCAGATGGCTATGGTATTCCTGTGTAGTGTCATTGTTTTACTTTGTTATGTTCATTCTAACATAAAAGAAGAACCGTGCATATCTCCACCATGCCCACCTCAGCACCTGCTTGGGAAAAGAAATTTGCTTGTAGTGCCTTAGTTAAGTGATGTTAAACATAGCTGACATTATGGCCCTTGCTGTCTCTCTTGGTCTCATTCCATGGCCTCTTTTTATCCATGTATTTGGCACAATATAAGCTGGGTAGCACTGTACACACTAATAGTCCAAGCTTGCTGATATAAAAAGAATATTATTCCATTACATAGAAAGGAATGTTGATGCTTAGCTTGTACTCTTTGAGTGCTGTCAGTGTCAGCTCAATGCCTCACATTTTAAATCATTCAGCTAGAACAAAATAACCATTGTAAGCTCACACACTAAAATAGTCTAGATCAGGTTGTCAAATATAGACCCTTAGGCCATTTCTGGCCCACTACAACCTGATCTGGGGTCCATCTCCTTACCCAATCTTACCCTGCACACATAGGCAGCGATGGAGCCTGGAATGCACAGCTGTTCCTGCTGTATGGAAGCTCTTGACTGCAGCTGTGCCAGGAGAGTGCATGGTTATTTCAAGTTTTATTAGACTTGATATACCAATGAGATGCCTTTCTGGGTGGTTTACAATATTGCTAACAACTCGCACCAGAGGTATGAAAAGAAATGCTTCAAAAATAAGAAAGGGAATAGAGTAGGTCAGATCGCTAGCACCTGAGCCCATCACCCAGCAGGCAACTAGGTGGTAAGTCATTCATCAAAGGTGTCCTTGAATAGGAAAGCTTAATTTAAATCTCATGTGGGATTCTTTCAAATAAATGGATGAGGGAAGTGCATTCCAGAGTGTGGGACCTGTTAAGTTAAAGATTTGTGAATAGATTAAATCAAAGCAAATTTTGTGAATGGAGTGTATGACGAGTAGATTGGAATGAGTACAGTATAGGGTTCTAGTTGGAGTGTAAAGGTTTAGTATCCAAGAGAGATATAAAGGAGTGCCGGAGGTGTGGATTTTGTAGACTAGTGAGAGTAGCTTAAAGGATATTCTGTGGGTAATGGGTAGCCAGTATACATCATGAAGAAGAGGCATAACTTGGTCATACTTCTTTGATCCGGTGATCAGTTTCATAGCCAAAGTTTGTACAGTCTGGAGAAATCTGATGTCTTATGCTTGGGTGCCCTATAGTAAGGAATTACAGTAGTCAAGTCATGTTGCAACAAAGGAATGGGTGAGGGTGCGAAGAGCTGGCTTATCAAATAAGTGACGAGTTAAGTTTTAGAGCATAGAAGCAGCATTTAATGGTATTGGAAATGTTTGGTTGAAAGCTCATGGTATCATCTAGAATAGTGTCTATGATTTTTATGGACAAGGTAAAGGTTACTGGAGTCTCCGCTAAGGTGATGGGAATCATGGGGATGAGGCATCCCTTGCATCTTGTAATAAGTCCTCTTATTTTGCCAGGGTTCAGTTTAAGTCTATTAAGTTGAAGCCATTGACCTATGTAGGTCAAGTGCCCTTTGAGCAGGGACTGTCCTTCTTTGTTAAACTGTACAGCGCTGCTTAACCCTAGTAGCGCTTTAGAAATGTTAAGTAGTAGTAGTAGTAGTAGTGGTTGAGATCATCAATTTCTTGTTTGTTGTTGCAATCTAAACTTGTCAATATCTGAATGTCATTTGTGTAGACAAATGGGGTTAGAGTAGTGATTGAGTGAGTGTGAGAAGGGGTGACATGAAGATATTGAAGAGTATCTGGGCAAGTATGAATCCCTGTGGTACCCTGCAAGGAAGAGAGCAGGAGTATGAAGAGAAGTTATTTCATCGAATCGTGTTTGTTCGGTCAGAGAGATAGGATTGAAACCAGTTGAGGACTATGTCAGTAATGCTTATTTCCTGTAGTCTGCTTAGGAGGAGACCATGTCGACCAGGTCAAATGCTGTGGAGAAATCGAGTGATAGAAGGAAGACCATGGTTGACCAGGTCACATGCTGAGGACAGATCGAGTGATAGAAGGTGTGGTGTTCTGTCTTGGTCTAGGGTCAGGAAAATAAAAGTTGTGACATCTAAGAGGGCTGGTTTAGTGCTGTATGATTTCATGAAGCCAGTCTGGTTGGGATCAAGAGTGTTGGTTTTGTCTATAAAGTCCTCTAATTGATTAAGTATGATGCATTCCATGATTTTTGATATATATGGAATTTGGGCTATTGGGCGATAGTTTGAGGTCTGAGTTGTAGGTAGTTTGGGGTCCTTCACTTTGGGATTTACTTATGCAAGTTTCCAAGATAGGGGAACTAAGCCCTGATTTAGACTTGATACTATCATTGTGTGGAGTTAGGGTGTCAGGATGGTTTGAAAGCGTTTCACAAACCAATGTAGTAAATGATCATGGGGTGCTATGGTCATTTTGGTCTGTTTTCCCTGTTCTTTCCCCCCATGCTCACGCTTTCCACTCTTATCCCTCTGCCCATTCTGCCTGTTTCCCTTTTCTATTTCCCT
Source organism: Microcaecilia unicolor (assembly GCF_901765095.1). Classification (NCBI taxonomy): domain Eukaryota; kingdom Metazoa; phylum Chordata; class Amphibia; order Gymnophiona; family Siphonopidae; genus Microcaecilia; species Microcaecilia unicolor. Next base: position 391,043,090 of record NC_044032.1, read on the forward strand.
TCTCTGAGATCCCCTGTGTCTCTCCTCCTCCAGATCCCCCTCTCCTTCCCCTCTTCCCCCTCCTCCCATTCCAGCACTAATCAATAAGATCCCTTTCCCCCCAAAAAGTACCAGTGGACTCACAAGAAATGCCAGAGAATTGTTCTTATAAATTAAAACAAAAAATGTGCGTCATAATTTAATATACACATTTATGAAAATATACTCCTAACTGAGCCAGTCTACATAAAGAACAGTTTGTTACAATTCAGCCTGATGTTGGACTGAGTTTGCTCCCTCCTCCCTTACTCCTCCCTCCCCAAATCTACAGTACAGTTATACCTTGGTTATCTTTCATTTCTGTTGAAGGACATTTTCTTTTTTTTTTATTTCATTTCTTTAGTTGGAGCCACTGGCAGCCAAAAACTTGTTTCCATGAGGTCCTTCTTCTTCCACTCTCCCCCTAATCCTATAAACTTGTATGCCTAATTTTAAGGATGCAAAATTGTGCACACAAGTTGTAGAATAGCGTCAGGTGTGCACATAACTTAATTAGTTGCTAACCGGTTATTGGCTTTAATTGGTACTAATTAGCAGCTGTACACGTAACTGCCATTAGACAGTATTCTATAAATTGCACGCATAAAATCTATCACATACAATTGCAAGGGTGGTGTGGACCTGGGCGGGGCATGGGTAGGTCAGGGGCATGTCTAGTTTTTATGTGTGCAAGTTCTAGAATACTATAAATCTAATTAATTAGCCAATTATTTCAATAGATTTCAGTGGATGGGGGTAATAAACACAAGCAAATAGCTAATAACCCTACGTCTCCAAACTTTCACACTACATAGAATCAATGATTCTCTTTGTAATATATAAGTCAAAGACCTCAGTGGCGACTCGTTTCACAAGGGCAAAAAGCTCTTGGCTCGCCTTGCCTCCTCACTGGCCTGTATAGACTTCTACACTTTTAATTTTGTAATATTCAAATTTAATCTCATGTTGAGAACTTTTATAAAGTTTTGCATTTTTCATAAAAGCCTTAAAACTAAGGGACCATCTACCTGGCTTTTATGTAAAATGCAAATATTTATAAACGTACAAAGTTAAAAGTATTAGAAGTCTATACGGACCAGTAAAGAGGCAAGGCGAGCCAAGAGCTTTTTATCCTTGTGAAACGGGTTCTAGAATACTAGCAGTTATGCATCTAACTGCCCACGGTTAAGAGTGAGCATTTACACCAGTCTTTGACGTGTCACAAGTGCTCGTGCCTAAAGTTAGATGTGTAAATGTGGACGTACATTAATATTTTATAAAGACAATTGCATGTACAATTGCTGTTACATTATTTATAGGATAAGCAGCATAAAATCTGTTTTACTCTCTGGGGATCTTACCAGGTATTTGTGACCCAGATGGCCACTGTTGGAAACAGGATACTGGGCTTCATGGACCTTCAGTCTATCCCAGTATGGCAATGCTTATGTTCTTGTGTTCTTTGTCCGAGATCCGCCAAGACCAGGCCTATACCTGAGTGATATAAAAGTATACTTATTCTTGTTACTGTTACTTTTATGCGAGGGGTGGAGAGGGGAGAGTAATTTTATAAGCAGCAATTTACATGCATATACTGTCATATATGTACCTGCCTAAAGCTTTGATTTTCCTGTAGCTCTTGCACGTTACTCAGAGCAGTGGAACTCTGATTTCTTCTGTTCTATAGCTGTGATGCTCAGCATTTAGTGGTAATGGTGAGTAGGGATGTGCATTCAGTTGAACCTGCATGAAAAATATTAACTGCCTGTTGTTTTCAAGCTAAAATGAGAGTGAAAAATCCTAAATGTAGCTTTTTTCCTGTATGGTCTGTACCAGGGGCGTAGCCCTGGCCCCCCCCCCCCCCCCGGCCACCAACCCCTTCGACCCCCCCCCTCCCCTGCCATCGTCGGGTACCTTTGCTGACGGGGGTCCCCAACCAGCTGAAGTTTTTCGGCGTGGCCACATTTCTGATCTGCAAGGGCAGGCTTCTGTTTCAGGACGTCACACTCACAGAAACAGAAGCCTGCCCTTGCAGATCAGCAACGTGGCCGCGCCGGAGAAGAGGACTTCAGCTGGCGGGGGTTGGGGATCTCCGCCAGCAAAGGTACCCGGCAGTGGAGGAGGGTTGGCGGTGGCAGGAAGAGGGGATCGAAAGGGTTGGCGCTGGGAAGGAGTCAAAGGTGTTGGTGGCAGCGGGGAGGTCAAAAATGGGGGGAGGGGGTTAAAAATGGCAGGGGTGGGGGTTGGCGGCGCCGGGGGGGGGGCTAAAATGTGCCCCCTCACCTCAGGCTCTGGACCCCCCTCCCGCCGAAGTCTGGCTACGCCCCTGGTCAGTAGTGCATTATTGCTCAAATAGAGTGCATTATTGTTCACAATTACACACTGTGGGACCCTTTTACTAAAGCTTAGCGCGTGCTAACAGGCATTAGTGTGCTCTAAGTGGCACGTGGCCCATAGGACATACAGCATTTAGCATGTTAATGTCTATTAGTGTGAGCTAAGCTTTAGTAAAAGGGTCCCTATGTATCAATAGTTACCTTATTGTGCAATAGTGCAAATATTGAGATTGCCCATGAAATGGAGGAGAAAGAAGCCTGTAAATGACATGGGAAACTCAATATATTGCACACCCCTAGCAGTGAGTACCTCATCTCTTTATTCTTAGATTTAAGTGGTGTGAGCCTACTATCTAGCCGTGACATTTTTGCAGTGTTGTTTTTCTAGCAAAAAAGGTGCCGGTACTCAAATGCTAGGCCACCCTTCAGGAGTGGGGTAATCACGGAGGGACCCACCCCATAATAGCCAGGCCACCTGCAACCAGTCATAGAATCTATGACAAGACAGAATTGGTGTGTAGAGCCTGAGCTCTTTCATTAAAACTTGGGTTCCATGGGTCAATTTTAGCAGACAATGGCAAAGGTGCCGGTACTCAGTACCCCTAAGTACCCCCCTCAAAAAAAGCCCTGCATTTTTGGCAGTTTACTAGAGCGGTATGCCATTGCTTTTTGCAGTCATAGCTTCTGGGTCTTCCTGGTTAGTTTCTTATTCAGATGCTAAACTAGCCCTCACTCTTCTTAGCTTCCAAGAGCTGGAAGGATTGGACACTGTCAGTAATCCTTGAACTTGAAATCTGAATGATTAGATGGAATTTTAATGACTTTCCAACTTTATGTACCACTCCCTCCCACCCCCACTAAAAAAAAAAAATAATCTATCAATCTTATCTAACCATGGTTTGGAATTGCAGTGTGTTTTAAAATTGCAGCAGTAAGAGAACTGGCATGCAGGATTTAGCATAGGTAAAACATGGAAAGTGTCAGCATGGACTATTTCAAGGCAACAAAGAGCCTGCATGCTCATAAATTCACCAAGAAGTCAGATCCAGCACAGCCACCTCATGGCTGTGACAGCCTAGAGAGCATTCTGGTCATTGACAAGCAGGTTAACACCTACATCTCCTCTTAGAGAAAAAAGACTTAAATTTCTCTGCTGGTTTCTACTGGTATTGACCAAGTCAAATTTTGTATGCCTAGCAAAGGTGATTCAATGCCCGTAAGTGGTGTTTATTTGCATTTTTTGGAGGGTACAGATGGATGCAATATGAAACTCCCCAGATATCCCAAAACATTGTTGTGTAGTGCTTGTGTGTGGTGTGGAGCATGGGAGAAGATCATTTGGACTAATACAGAGGAGAGGCTAATGCAGCACAAAACCCACCTCTGTTAAATTATTACACCTCTCCACCCTGAGTATTCTGATATCCCAGAAACAACCAGAGGTAATGAGAGGAATTAGAAATGTGGTTTTGGTCATGAGCCTTTGGTTCATTAACATTCCTTAAAAAATGTGATGCATGCAGAATCCATTAACCTACAAGTGAGCATAAAAAGATTCAGTATGTGTTAAAAAAACATTTTATGAGCACGAATGCGTGAAATGAAATGAAGAAAGCCTCAGAATTTGAGAAAAAGGCCAAACAAACTGAAAACAAATAATTTTCCCTATGCACATCCCTGAGAAGGATGAGAAACAAAACTTTAGACAAGCTGATACTTTAACAAAAGTGATTTGCCCTGCTGCTGATTGGAATGACAATAAATCCACAGATCTGTTTGTTTCATCTTGTCTCACATTTCTGCAGTACATATTTGTGCACTTTGAACAATTTGGAAATTAGAGCTTTCTTTGCACCCCCTGAGACAGAGCAAGCAGCTGGACTTCTTTGGCAGATGCTAACTATACATAAGAAAGCTTCTGTTTTGGTCACTGTCAGTTTAAAGATGGCTTAGTTGGACAGCTTGCCTGCCCTGTACCCTGGAGGTGTAGGAGAGAAGGGAGGTTTGTTGTCTGTGTGCCTTTTCACTGTTAGATCACATAATTATTTGCTGCTGGTTAGTCTGCCTACATCAGTCTTTGCATCCAAAGGGAAGTTACTGATTTGTGCCTGGAGGCACCTTACGAAAAATATAAGCTACAATCTAAAGGTTACCTGTATTTCTAATTACACTTTTTCTTGTCCTCAGGCAAAGGTTTATTATTTTAGCAATCATTATCTCTGTCTTTCTTTATTCATCTGAGTGTTTTCTTGTATGTGCATTGGTAAGAGTTATCTCTAATCTTACGCTGTCTCCTCTCCCTTTAGGGATGTCCATGAAATATGGGAATCTAGTAGACAGTCAAAATTTCAAGGCAGTTAAAAGAAGGCTAATACATTCTCACTTCTAGTCTTAGTTGATGATACGTTGAAATCCTCTGCTCAATGTGCAGTGGCGGCTAAGAAAGCAACTAGAATGTTAGGAATTATTAGGAAAGGAATGGAAAACAAAACTGAGAACGTTATAATGCCTTTGTATCGCTCCATGGTACGACCGCACCTCAAATACTGTGTGCAGTTCTGGTCACCGCATCTCAAAAAACGATATAGTGGAATTAGAAAAGGTACAGAGAAGGGTGACGAAAATGATGGGATGGGACAACTTCCCTATGAGGAAAGGCTAAAGCGGCTAGGGCTCTTCAGCTTGCAGAAAAGGCGGCTGAGGGGAGATATGATAGAGGTCTAGAAAATACTGAGTGGAGTGGAACGGGTAATCGTGAATCACTTGTTTACTTTTTCCAAAAATACTAGGACTAGAGGGCACCCAAAGAAGCTACTAAGTAGTAAATTTAAAATGAATCGGAGAACATATTTCTTCACTGAACAGGTAATTAAACTCTGGAATTCATTGCCAGAGAATGTGGTAAAAGCATTTGGCACACTTGTAACCTCTATTGGCTTGAGGACCCCCTGCAGCAACTATTTTCTCCTGTTCTGCAACCTGGGGTACAACCCCAGGGAGGTAACACTGTAACTGGTGGGTTTAGCTCTCCAAGAGTTGTGGGCCCTAGGATGGGATCATCTAAACTGGGAGGCCCTTGGCAGCAAGATCCATTCTCTCTTCTCCCCACACATCCATAAAAATTAAGTCCAGGCCTGGGTGTTTTCTGAACCAGGACTTAACTTAAAATTAAGCGGAGTGGCAAATACAAGGCAAAAATATTCACAAACCAGCAGAGTAAGGAAAATATACAGGAGCCTTCACTTCCCCATGTTTCCATGGAATCACCCTTCTTCCTCCTAAACCTCCAAATCCCTTCTAGAGCAAGAGACTCCATTTATCAGCTCTCAGGGCCCTCTCTTGTATCCTCTTCTTTCTGAGACCAGCAGTTCCTTTCTCCTTCTAGTTGCCTTCAACATCCTTCTTTCTTCTGCAGCTGTTCTTCTCTTTCAGACAGTGGGGTTCTGGTTGGGATGGCCAGAATAGCAGCTCTTCTGTAGAGTGCAGGCCTACGCTGCCTGTGTCCCGTTGCAGAGCTATACAGTTGCTTCTAGATCTGCCAACCATTGAGCTAAGTATTTATATCAGTTCAAATTCCCTCCAAGTAAGGTCTCCTCCCACCATTACTCACTGGTGCCCAGTGCTGGCCCCTGTTGGCATAAAATGGTCACAACATAATCTTGTATATCCACTAGAGGTCTCTGCCATTTGAGCAGAGCAGCACTTTAGAGATCTCTACACACACACACACACACACACACACACACACACAGTTTCTCGTATGTATCATTATAAGCAGGTGCGTATGAAATGTTTTCCTTTCCAAACAGCTGCAGGATGTTAAAACCTTGAGCAGGAAAAAAGTATTGTTTGCTAATGTTTATATTATTTTATGCCTTTATCCTTTAAATCTGGGCCCCAGGTCTTTAAAAAGGTCACTCCCTTTAAGTAATAAATAGAAATAAGATTTAAAGAAGAAAATAAGATGATACCTTTCTTATTGGACTAATTTAATAGATTTTTTTTACTAACTACTGAAGGCCAGGACCTTTTTTCTCAGGTCAGGAAGCATCCCCTTCTCTGTAAGCACACTTAGGGGAGACATTATCAGCATGGGCTACTGTTAAGATAGCTTATTTACCACAAATTGTGCTGTTTTAGCACATGGTCTCATTGCATAAAATGAGGCCCTGTTCCAAAATAGCACATCTGGTGGTAAAATAACCTGTCTTAACAACAACCCACATTGATAACGTCTCCCTTTAGCTGCCTCCTGTGTTTTCATTCCAAATGATATTCCTTAAGGTTTACCACCAAGGTACAGCTCAGTGCTAATGGAGGGCCCAGGGCTGGCACAAAATGGTAAGCAGAATAAGCTTGGCAGAGGGTACCAGCATTTGGGGGTGGGGGGGGGGCAGTATCATATAAAGAGTTTCCCTTTGAAAACCTGGACTGAAATGAAGTCCACTGGTACAAATGTTCCCGTGCGCATATTAAGTGGAGGGAATCTTTCAGCCTGGGAAATTTACCTAGCTGATTGAAGTTACCGGGGCAAATTCTTTTCAAAAGTGTCCTCATACTGTTTCCATTCTGTCTACATCCCTTCAGAGGCAATAAAGAAAGCTAACAGGTCAATATTTAAGTTCAGATCTTTTTTTTATTGTTATCAAACAATAAAACTCAAGAAAATAACGCAATCACAGGCAAGGTGGGCAGAGATACTGGTAGCAGAACAGTAAAACTCAAAAGCTAACGCGAGTTTGATGTTGACATATAATTGTCCAGTTTCTTCCACTTTCAGACTGGACATTTAAGCTCTAACAGGTCAATATCTCAACATCATATTCAGGGGCCCTTTTACAAAACTGCAGTAAGCCCTAACTTGGGCTTACCACAGGTCAAAAAAACTACCTTGGTGCATGCTCAGGCATGCTGTGCTAGTTCTGTCTTTGACACTCACTACCCATATGCTGAAAAAAAATAGAAAATATTTTTTAGCGCTGGAGGCAGACAGTAGGCATGCCCAGCACTAATTGGTTAGTGCAGTTACAATGGCATGTGCTAACCAATTAGCCTGTGGTTAGTGCAGAAGCCCTTACTGCCTAGAAAATAAGGTAAGGGCTCATATGCTAAAGGGGAAATTAGCACATAGCCATTATTTATTTATTTATTTAATACATTTGTATCCCGTGCTTTCCCACACAGGGCAGGTTCAATGCGGCTTACAAAGTAAATATGATTACAAAGTTATATAAGGAGAATATTACTAACTGTAGTAAACATAGTTATAGAGAGGCCTTAAGAATAAGTGAGATGAACATGGAAAGGTGCAAAAAGATAGGATAAGCAAAAGGAGAAGGAATGGGAGGGGTATGGTGTAGGGAAGATGGTGAAGAAAAGACTAGGGGATAAGCATTAATAGAGAAAATGGGAAATGTGGTGAAGGTGGTTAGCGTGGCAGAGTTTAAAAAGGGGTTAGATGGTTTCCTAAAGGACAAGTCCATAAACCACTACTAAATGAACTTGGGAAAATCCACAATTCCAGGAATAACGTATAGAATGTTTGTACGTTTGGGAAGCTTGCCAGGTGCCCTTGGCCGCTGTCGTGGACAGGATGCTGGGCTCGATGGACCCTTGGTCTTTTCCCAGTGTGGCATTACTTATGTACTTATCACCACTCGCTTAGACTATTGCAACTTGCTTCTCACAGGTCTCCCACTTAGCCAACTCTCTCCTCTTAAATCTGTTCAAAATTCTGCTGCACAACTAATATTCCGCCAGTGTCGTTATGCTCATATTAGCCCTCTGCTCAAGTCACTTCACTGGCTTCCTATCTGTTTCCGCATACAGTTCAAACTCCTCTTATTGACCGATAAGTGCATTCACTCTGCAGCTCCTCAGTATCTTTCCACTCTCATCTCTCCCTACATTCCTCCCAGGGAACTCCGTTCACTGGGTAAATCTCTCTTATCTGCACCCTTCTCTTCCACTGCTAACTCCAGACTCCATTCCTTTTATCTTGCTGCACCATATGCCTGGAATAGACTTCCTGAGCCGGTATGTCAAGCACCATCTCTGACCGTCTTCAAATCTAAGCTAAAAGCCCACCTTTTTGATGCTGCTTTTAACTCCTAACCCTTATTCACTTGTTCAGAACCCTTAGTTTATCATCCTCACTTTAATATTCCCTTATCTCTTGTTTGTACTGTTTGTCTGTCCTAATTAGATTGTAAGCTCTGTCGAGCAGGGACTGTCTCTTTATGTTCAAGTGTACAGTGCTGCGTACGTCTAGTAGCGCTTTAGAAATGATAAGTAGTAGTACTTATATGTACTTATTTACAGCCAGCATATGGGAAAGTCCTGCACTAGTGATAGCACTGTCACTCTTTAGTGCAGCTTAGTAAAAGGGTGGTTTTCTTCTAAATGCTGGCTCTGGCATTTAAACATAATCTAGACAGTGCAGTGAGAACTAGCAGTATCCGGCCAACAGTGATATTTATTCCTGCTGCTCTATCCAAATAACATTTTGGCTGCCCTAAGTTATCTGTATAGTTATCCAGATAGCAGGACTGAATATTGCCACTATCCGGAATATTCCCAGGACTGACAGTGCTCCACCCCTTTAGTATCCAGATAGATTCGGACAGCAGGTGTGTCTTTTCAGATGTGCTTCTTAATATCGGGCTGTAAATATTTTCTTTTGCTTCTTTCATTTGTTAAAACTTTTTGAGACTTAGAACTTCCTGAGCTGATGATTCGCATATATCACCTGCAAATCTCTGTACACCCTTGGGTGAAATTCAGTTGCCCAGCTTAAGAACATAGGAATAGCTGTACTGGGTCAGACCAGTGGTCCATCTAGTCCAGTGTCCTTTTTCCAACAGTGGCCAATCCAGGACACAACTACCTGGCAGAAACCCAAATACTAGCAACATTCCATACTACCAACCCCCGGGCAAGCAGTGGCTTCCCCCATGTCCATCTCAATAAGACTAAGGACTTTTCCTCCTGGAACTTGTCCAAATATTTTTTTTAACTCAGATATGCTAACTGCTGTTACCACATCCTCTGGGAACGAGTTCCAGAGCTTAACTATTCTTTGAGTGGAAAAATATTTCCTCCTATTTGTTTTGAAAGTATTTCCATGTAATTGTGGGTTCCCCAAATCTCAACTCACACCTCTAATCACTAGGCCTCTCTGTTTGAAGTAAGAGTGAATGTGACTGGGAGTTTCATTAAAAAAAAAATACATTGAGCTGCATGGACTCATATATGAATGTTTGTGTAAGACCCAATATAGTGTTTACCCGGCCCTGCTCCTAGTCTTGTGGTGTGTGTTTTTCCTTGTCCTTCTAACTTCACAATGTATCTAATGCTCTTCCATTGAAAAACTGTACTGTGTGTCCATCACCCCACGCAGCTGGGTACCACAGTGAGACAGACATGAACAGAGCATTTGCTGTCTGTCCTGGAGAAATCAGCTGAACAGCCACAGGGATTGTACATGGGCACAGATGCAGGCAAAAGCCTTTCTGGTCTCCAGCACACCCCACCTCCCATAGCCCTCCTTTCATTTTTTTAATCAATAATCTTGATTGTGGGGAAAGTACAAGAAAATATTGTGTTCTGGCTTTTAACCCTCACATGCCGTGTGCCTGAGATAATATAAAACTACTCAGGAAGCAGGAGGGCATTAGAGGTTGTTGATGTTATAGGTGAATTCAGAGAGGACCAGAGACAGATCCATGGTGGATGTGATTTGAAGACGTCAGGCTTGACAGAAGAAATAGAACCAGGATTATTACATAAAATGAAATCTGAACTGCTAGTCGGATAGACCTGGCAATGAGTAATTCTTTGAATTGCTGTCTTCCAGTAGGATCACAATGCCTAAATGAATCCTGCCTCCCTTTCAGCATTGGCCACTTTCCCTGGGATTCTATATATGGCGCCTTCATTTCCACGCAGAAATCAAAGCGTATTCTATAGCAATAACAATACGCATAACTTAATTCCTTAACTAACTAATCAGCACAGTTAATTGGATGTTAAGCAATTATCAGCACTAATTGGCATTGAGTTATGCGCACAACTCGCTAAGCATATTCTGTAACGTGGTGCAAATAAATTCAAAGTCACAGAGTTGAAAAGTAGGCGTGGTTTGGGGAGTGGAATGGGTGGGTCATGGGCGTTTTAAAAATCTATGCACATTGTTATAGAATACATCCGCTCCGCGCCTAATCTACATGTTGGGATTTACATCAGGTTTTAGTTGTCGTAATTGACCATGACTACATTTAGTCACGCGGAACAGCACTCAGCGTATTCTAGAACTTACGCCTAAATTAATGTGTACTTTATAGAAGACACTTTGATTTCCGTGCAGAAATCAAGGCGCGATATATAGAATCTAGCCCTTCATTCCGTGAGACTCAAATGCATATTGTATGATTGAAGCCATTGGAAACTCCGCTTGAGTTTTGTTTTGATCCCTATTGCATTTCATTTTGATAAATGCTCAGACTGATGCAGTCCCGCTCTTCTGACATCCTGGCTTTCCTGGGACACGCGCAGGGCTTTATTCTCATCCTACCTTCTGAACAGAAGCAAGGAAACCTTAGGGTGGAACAGATGCAGGCACAGTTTAATGTGACTTTTAAGACCTGGATCCCTCCCTCATTTTCATGCAAATGTCTCCTGGCAGTGTGAAAGATGGATTAACATGGGTCCAAAGGCCTGAGTGCTAGAATTTTGCTTTCTCTTATTGTTTGCTTGCTGAAACCTTGGTTCTTGAATGCCTTCATTGTCTGGACACGCTGCTGACAGCAGCAGGCTTTGACCACTGCATTATGTCCCCAGGAATCTAGCTAATAACTTAATAGTCTCTCCACTGAGCTTTCTCTCAAAAGTGCTTTGTGACCAACTGTGAAATGCACAGATGGAGAGATGCTACTTATCTGCAGGCTGTCATTTGGCTTGTTCAGGAGATCAGGTGCCTCTGCCGGCTGATATTTACAGACACTCTGTTGGCTTTGCAGAAAAAAAAACCTCCTTTCTGAATAATCTCCAGGCACATGGGGGGAAGAGAGGCAGCATCTGGCCTCACAATTAAGACTGGGGGGGGTTACTGCAGGTTTACTCAGGCACATGCTTGTTATGCAAAACAACACAGAGAGGGTCCAAAGTACAAAACAAAGTCCAAAATACAACAAAAAGCACCAAGAGCCTTCAAAAAAGGGACACTGTTCCTTTAATTGTACAAGCCAATCTTCCAATGCCTGTTATGGCCAGCACGTTTCAAATTTTTTTTTTCTACTGTCTTCTTCTGATTCGCAGGTAGGGTAGGGAGTAGTAGTTAGACATTTCATTGCCTCTTAATATCTGGTGCTAGCAGAACATTTGCTGCTTTTTAGGGAGGCAAATGGTTTGAGTCTTGAATGTCAGAGTTAGTGGTAGCAAGCCGGGCCTGCCAAGGATGAGAGGACGCAGGATAGGCCTGAGAGAGGAGAGGAGGCAGGAGGAGTTGCACTCAGCACATTCTCTGGCATGGTGCCCACAGACTTAAATTTAAGCTGGCAGGTTGATTGGTGCTGTCTGGGCGGTGTTAGATAGACATCACACATGGGAGATGTGGCCTCACAGGGAATAAAGGAGAGGAGACAAGGGGTCCTGCCTCTCATCTTCTCAGGGGAAATGTCTCCAGATGAGTCAGTTTTGCACATACCATGACAGTAAATTTATTTATTTATTAGGATTTATTTATTGCCTTTTTGAAGGAATTCACTCAAGGTGGTGTACAGTAAGAATAAATCAAACATGAGCAATAGACAATTACAACACTAAAAATATTCAAATAATACAAATTATAGCATGGTATACTATTTATAATGTCAACTCAATACGTAATAGAGCATTTTAATAGACAGCATAGGGTATAAGCAAAGATGGAACATATAGATAGGGTAAGAGAGTAAGAGGAGCTAGAAATTAAGGGGACTAATTTAAAGAAAGTTGCACATGAGGTCAGAGAGATGATTAAATAAAGTAATGAACCTCACTCGTAAGTCAGGATATATGAAGTCTCTCTCTTCAGAAGCAATACTTTACTCCCCTCTTATCTTTAGACCTCTGTTTCATTAGTTTCTCTGGTTTATCTCTCGCTTCCGAGAGTCTATGAACACGTTCACCTGCACCAGGGAAGTTATCTTCTCTTGAAGGTTCTGCACTATCACTACCATTATTATCTGCAGTGTTAGTGCTTAAGGTAAGGGTGGCTCTTTTTTTATCCTGGGCCATGTGAGACCAGTACGTATCCTTCTTCTTTCTTCATATAACGGGGACACCACATGAAGACAGTCGGCAAGACTTGGGGACAGAAATTCATTCTCTCCCCCTCAGAGATGCACAGTCATGCACCAGCTTTATTGCCGACCTCCACGAGGAGCCACAGATGCTGCGTCACACCTCCTCCTGTTACACTGGGAAATGTATGAGTCGATGTTCAAATGCACCATATGGTTTGTGGCAGGGGTCGATCGCATAAGTGGTGGTGGTGTTTTTTTTTTAAACCCAGTCCATTGGAATGGATAATTTTGGACATATAAAGTCATCAATTAACCCCCCAATTATATAACTGGCAGCGTTTAAAATTGTGCACACAAATTTTGGCCAATCTGCGCATGCAATTTAATTAAATAATGAGCCAATTATCGTCAATAATTGTCAATAACAATCAATTATTGGTGCCAGTTGGCAACTATTTGCATTACCGAGAAAGGCAAGGACAAATCAAACTCGGGTATACATATAAAGTATCACATACCATTTAAAATGAGTTTATCTGGTTGGGCAGACTGGATGGACCATACAGGTCTTTATCTGCCGTCATTTACTATGTAAAAAACCCAATATGCTTAGGTGTATTTATAAAGTATGTCTACATTTCCATGCGGTTTACAGAATATGCTGAGTGCCCGTCCGAAAGACTAAATTTAGATGCAGGCAGTTACGCCAAGTAAAACGTGGTTTAAATGCCGATGCCTAAATTAGGCATGGACCGGGTGTATTCTATAACAAAGCACATAGATTTTAGAAACACCCATGAACTGCCCATTCCACGCCCCCTTTTAAACTGTGTGACTTAGAATTTACATGCATCACATTACAGAATACACTTAGACCGTTCTGTGTGTAAATTCTAATTAAAGCCAATTAGTGTCAATAATTGCTTGTTAATTGGCAATTATTGGCACTGATTGGCTTGTTTACTAATTAAGTTGCAAATCCAGAATACGACCACATTTGCACACACAACTTAAGTCGCACTATAACGAATGTAAGGGATAATGTGTAACTTATTTCCGGTAAAACAAGGGACATTATAAAGTTCAAATATTTGGTAAGAAACATTCCTGCTTGGGAAAGGTTTTTTTTTTGCAACTTGTTTGTACCTGGGGCAATGGAGGGTTAAGTGAGTTGCCCAGCGTCACAAGGAGCTGAAGTGGGAACCAAACCCAGTTCCTCAGGACCAAGGTCTGCTGCACTAACCACTAGGCTTTATCATACTGTAAAATATGGGATAAAACACATGTATGTGATTTTCGGTTTCACTGATACCTATATGGTTTGTTTTGTTGGTATGTTTTTCACCAGGAAACAATGCCACAGACACCGACCTTTCCAGCCATGTTTGACAGCAGTGGGTATAACGGGAACTTGTATCAGTCGAAAGAGGACAGCTCTGAAGGTCTTTATTACTATGAGAACAACCTTCTATCAGGCTCCCTGGAAGCCCTCATCCAGCACTTAGTACCCAGCGTAGACTACTATCCTGATGTAAGTGCACCCATGCTGAAAGGGAATCTGTAAGTGAAAAGCCAGGGAAACCTCATTGATACTAGGGATGGGCAGCCAGAAAATTTTTGTTTCACCTCATTTCTATGTCGTTTCTGAGGATGTTTGTTTTGCTAATTTCTGTTGGTCATTTTTCCATCACGGGAGCAAAGAGGGTACACTATCCAGCTTATTTTCGAAAGAGAAAGACGCCCATATTTCGACCCAAATCGGGAGATGGGCTTCTTTCTCCCATGGGCAAACAAATCGGTGTAATCGAAAGCCGATTTTGGTCGTCCTCAACTGCACTCTGTCGCAGGAATGAACCAAGTGGACGGGGGCGTGTTGGAGGCGTGGTGAAGGTGGGACTGGGGCGTGGTTATCGGCCGAGGAGAGATGGGTGTCTTTAGCTGATAATCAAAACAAGAAGGGCGTTTTTGACGAAAATTTGGTCCGCTTTATTTGGACCCTTTTTTTCAGGTCCAAGTCCCAAAAAAGTGCCCCAACTAACCAGATGACCACCGGAGGGAATCGGGGATCACCTCCCCTGACTCCCCCAGTGGTCACTAACCCCCTCCCACAAAAAAAACCCACTTTACAAACTTTTTTTCCCAGCCTGTATGCCAGCCTCAAATGCCGTACCCACCTCCATGACAGCAGAATGTGTTCTATCCTCTGACAGCCTTTCCATGGTTCTGATGTGGCTCTCGGGTGAGTGTGATACCTTTTCTGTTATGCGCACTGCAGAGTCACATCAGCAATGCATTGTGGTGGGTGTAGGGTATTGGGCTCCGTGATTCCACTAGCTTGTGTTAAATGCTCACGATGTTGGTAGTTGGTAGACTCTACTCCCATGGTGCTTTTCCCTCTGCTTACTGGGTCAGAGTGTGCCCTGTTTTGTTTCCGGTAGTCTATGAGGTAGTGGCCACTTTTGTAAGCCAGTTTTAGCTCCCTTTCACGTGTTAGCCAAGTTACTGAAAGTGGGCATTGTATAGCATTCTGCCAGCTCTGACCTACTGCTAATCTCAGTACCAGGGAGACTCTTTGCCAGTGGGGCACAACCTCTGATCTGCAGTTAACTGGGAGTAAATGTGCTTATTTCAATAAAGGATGTTTTCGGAGACATTAGTCTTCAGGTGTCAACTGGTGTGCCAAGGTTCTACAGCAGCAACAAGTCCTAGAGGCCTGGAGCACTTTTAGTGGGTACTGCAGTGCACTTCAGGCAGGCGGACCCAGGCCCATCCCCCCTACCTGTAACACTTGTGCTGGTAATTGGGAGACCTCCAAAACCCACTGTATCCACATGTAGGTGCCCCCTTCACCCCTAAGAGCTATGGTAGTGTTGTACATTTGTGAGTAGTGGGTTTTGGGGGAGGAGGTTAGGGGGCTCAGCACCAGTGGTAAGGGAGCTATGCATGTGGGAGCTGTTTCTGAAGTCCACCGCACTGACCTCTAGGGTGCCCAGTTGGTGTCCTGGCATGTCAGGGGGGCCAGTGTACTACGAATCCTGGCCCCTCCCACGACCAAATGGCTCGGATTGGGACGTTTTTGAGCTGGCCAGTTTTAGTTTCCATTATCGCTAAAAAAACAAAATGCCCAGCTCAGAAACGAACAAATCCATGGCATTTGGTCCGCACAAACCGTATTTTCGACACAAAAAAAAGACGTCCATTTTTTTTTGAAAATACGGTCTGTTCCTCCTCTTCACGTACCCGTTTTCGGAAATAGACACCCATGGAGATAGGCGTTCGCGTTTGATTATGCCCCTCCACGTGCACATATGTAGTAGTTCACACATGCGCAATGGACACCCTCTTTGCAAACAGTGCACACTGTCTCTAAAGAGTGAACACTATTATCAGTAATTGATAAGACCTGATTTTTTAATGTTTTTTTCCTCCTCATTTTGGTTTGATAATAACATACAACAACATGGACGCATTGTTGACATTTCCCATATCGTTGCAAATGAATGTCCATCCATATCAGTATTAAGAGAGTTTGTCAATGGTTCAGCTCATGCCAGAATGAGTTGACCACTCACTATCTCTGGTACAAGAAGCTACAACTTACCATTTGTTTCTTCGCTTTTCTTCGCCTTTAGGACTGCCTCTCTGTCTTGTCAGTCAGTAGTTCTTGCTGTTGTATTTGCTTTACTGGAGACGATCAAATACTCACTCCAGGTGACTGAAAAAGCCACGTTAAGTCATAATTAAGGATCACTCAAGCACTTGCAGGTGCTTCTGGTAGGAGTCTATTGTAAAACAGAAAGTAGATGCCTAATTGCCTTTACAAAATGATAGCATACACTATCATTTTGTGCAGCTACAAGTGAATATATCTAGTAGCCAGATATATACACTTGTAGCATTTAAGCGTGAGTACTTCTCCCAGCCATAGAACTTCTGTAACTGCTCATGCCTATAGTATTTTCTAACTTATGTGTGTAAATGTGTGTTCCGTCCATCATCCCCCCCCCCCCCCCCCGTGTATGGTCCCCTCCCCTTGCAAATGCACACTATCCAAGACGCGAACGCATTTACAGAATCGTGCTTAGGTGTAGTAATGGCACGGTGAAGCCTTGTAGTTTCTTCCAGTGGTGTCCTCATCTTCTACAAAATATCGTAAGCTTAATATGGGGCCAAGTTTCAACTAGGTGCTACATGTGGCCTCACTGTCTTTTTTTCAGTCTTCGCTCAATATATGTTACCTCATTGATTGAAGTCACGCTTTCTTGTTGTTCATTTCCTTATTTATTTATTTATTTGGTGCATTTGTATCCCACATTTTCCCACCTATTTGCAGACTCAATGTGGCTTACAATTTTCCATCATGACCCGGAAAATTGTTAACAAAATTGTAAGTTTTATGGTAAGTCGTACCTGCTGTACATCATCTTGGATGAATCTCTTCATAAAGGCGTTAATAAATCCCAATAAATAAATATGCACGTATATCCTAGCATTCCAGATATTTACATATGTAACGTATGTGTAAATGTTAGTGCCTATGCCAGTATTTCCCAAACTGTGTGCCGTGGCACTTTGGTACACTGGGGCAAACTCACAGGGGTGCCAGGGAGAGAGAGGCTTAATAAGCGCAGGCTGATTGGTCTCCTGCTCCTGTGTGCCGGGACCCGGGTTATCACATGTTAACACGTTAACTCTGCTCTGCCACCAGCCACAGGTCAAGTCCTTCTTCCTGTCATAGGAACTATAGACCCGACCCATGGCCAGCGGCAGAGCAGAGTTAACACATAACCTGGGTCCTGGCACACAGGAGCAGGAAACAGACCGAGTGAGCACAGCAGAGGCAGTAAGCTACTGACTTATAGCTTTCTTTTGGGCAGGATCTCAAAGATGAGAGATGACATGTAAGCCTTGTGCCTGATATCTCTTCTTTCCTCTATTGCTAACTGGACTTTGTAATTTCTGTTTCCCTGTGCTTTTTTGGTTTCTTAAAGCTCCCTGATGGCCTTTCAAGTTTAAAGGGCAGCCTGATATCTTGTTGTAAATGAAGGAATGAATGAATTGCAGTTAGTAATCGCACAATCACCAGTCAAAAAACATTTTTTCTGATTATATATGTGCAAATCTTTCCAAATGATAAATCAAACCCATATTTTTGCAGTTAGTAATACTACAAGCATGCGCAAACCACACTGTATTATACATGAGAAGATCTGGCAATATGAGATTAGAAGTGTGTAGAAGTGACGCTTTAGATCCAGTGCAATGTATACCTCTTGTCTCAAACCTCTTACTCTTTCCATCCACAGAGAACGTTCATTTTCACTTTTCTGCTCAGCTCCCGACTCTTTATTCAGCCTCACGAGCTGATGGCGAAGGTCTGCCACTTGTGTGTTCAGCACAAGAGATTAAATGAACTCGGGATTGACAAGGTAAGACAGCTGCAAACTGTGCGTTTCTCTGATCCAGCTCAGATAGAATCAAAGGTTTGCTTCTCTAATTAAGCATCTGTTAATGGATCGCGTTTCCTTGGCAGAGAACATATAAGAAGGTACCAGACTGCAAGTGATAGGCTGTTGTGTCTAGTGGTGACACAGAGTGCTATTAAGTTAATGATGCTGTGTCATACAAGGTGTAACAAAGAGAGGAAACTAAGCACAAAGCAAAGTCCAAGCAAAAAAAACAGCACAAAGGGCCTTTAAAAACGAAAGGGACACACCTTAAGGTGTGTGAGCTCAATATTTCATGATATATGGAGGAATACATTTATAGACAACTTTGAAATTCAACAGATGTTCTGAATTTGTCTGTATAAGCCTCCCTGTCATTGGTGTGACCCCTGAGGCAGGTGTGGTAGCACCGAAACACAGCCCGTGTCGGGTCTTCCTCCAATCAAATTTGATCATTAAAAGGTTTTTCAATATAAGTTTTGTGTCCCTTTCATTTTTAAAGGCCGTTTGTGGTGTCATACAAGGTGACATAAGAGAAGTAATTAATCATGCAGAATTCACTTGTCTTTCTAATTTCTACTTGCTTTATGTTATTTTATTTACATATTTGTGATCCGCCTATCTATTGTAATTGTAGATATGATGTGTATGCTTGGGAAGCTCTTTTTTGAGGGTCTGGGCGGGATATCTGTGGTCATCTTGCACCATATTCCCTTGGGGCCATTACTGGATTAGGGTGGGTGAAGCGCCCTTCCAGAATCTTGACTCTGATTTTACCAATTCCTGAACAAAGGTCAGAAAACAGAGCAATCAGGCAAAACACAAGTTTGAGTGTTCAGTACAAAATGTATTTACTGAAGAATTCAAGGTACATAGTGTCCAACAGCAGAAAAGATAAACCAGTCCCAGTTATCATGGGCACAGTTCTGTCCTGGAAATTTGAGACTAAAGGAACTAGGTTCTGGATCCTCCGAAGAAGGTATTGTCTTTAAAAGGTAGCCAAAAATGTGTTAAATTAATCCAGTTTAAAAAAGGTATCATCATATCTTCTTTTTGTTTCGCTGTGTTTTTATTTAAAGTGAACTAATATGGGAACCACACTATTTTATCTTTTTCTCTTCTTTGTAAGACCCCAATCCACTTTATTTTGCAAGGTGGGCTAGACTAGTTTTCTTCATTGCAAGACCCAGGGTTCCAATGGCAGTCCCTGGAGACCTCTAGAGTGGCCCCCATTGTCTTTCTGGGTGTTTTTTCTGCTACCCAGGCTCAAGACAGAAAGGGGGAAGTGGGTGGGGGGAAGAGCCGCATGCTTGAAGGACAAGGCGAAAGACAAAACAGAATGCATTTGGAAACATTCACAACCTTGAGCATACCCTCTATGACGTTTGAAGGTGAGCTGGTGGGGATGGATGTCATTGATATACGCTGGTCAGCAGTGCCGTGGCCCTGCATGGGAAGATACTTGGTGGATCTCTTTCAGCTTATTAGAATCCAAAGTGGCTGCAGCTTAAAAATTAATAAAGACCACTGGGCTAGACCCTTGATCCTGGGATATCTCACTTCTGCCCCGACATTGGTAGCATGGAATGTTGCTACTATTTGAGTTTCTGCCAGGTACTTGTGACCTGGATTGGCCACTGCTGGAAACCGGACACTGGGCTAGATAGACCATTGGTCTAACCCAGTATGGCTATTCTTATGTTCTTATATTTCTGAACCAAGGCCAGCTTCCTTCTTTGATTAACTTCATTCCTTACAGCAGATATTCTCTTCTGTCTTTTTTCTCTTCATCACCCCTGCAGGAATTGTTACAGAACAATTTTTGAGCACCACTAGATCCTCATTTAGTTGGCCCCCTCTTCCAAGGTCCTCTTAGATGCTCGAAACTCACTCTCTTGTACCTGGGTGGAGGAGTAGCCTAGTGGTTAGTGTAGTGGACTTTGATCCTGGGAAACTGAGTTCGATTCCCACTGCAGCTCCTTGTGACTCTGGGCAAGTCACTTAACCCTCCATTGCCCCAGGTACAAAATAAGTACCTGAATATATGTAAACCGCTTTGAATGTAGTTGCAAAACAAAAAACCTCAGAAAGGCAGTATATCAAGTCCCATTTCCCTTTCCCTCTAAGCCCCAGCACACCTCAGGAAGGATATAGAAGAAAGGATAGCAGAACATATCCAATAACTAGGGCCCCTTTTACTAAAATGCTTTAACAGGAAAAATTAATATGCAGTAAGTGAAAAGGATATGTGATAATTGTTGGGGGGGGGGGGGGGCAGGCCCAGCATATCCTCTACAGTAACCTCACCGAAATGTTTCTTACCAAGCATTAAGCAATTAGCACGGATACATTTAAGTCCTCTTCTTCTTAAAGAAAGCAGTAAGCCCTTCTTCGCTAACTGCACAAGTAACATAAGAGCATGCTAATTTCATGTGTTAACTGCAATGAAAGGATCCCTTCATTTTTTGAAACAAATTCCTCCCAAGACACCTCCTCTTGGAGAGTGTCATCATTTCTTCTTATTCCACACTAAAATCATGACTGTCGTAACTCATGGATATTCTGAAGTCACTGGTTTGTTGACTCCCTTTGTTGTTAATTACTGTTGAGTCAGTGTTGACTCATGGCAACCCACTGGATGGTTGCCCTGAACTGTGTTCAATCTTCAGTTAGGCAGTTAATTGTTAATAGAGTAGCATCTCTTGGGAATGCCTATGTGAATCATTCTTAGGTATATGGTTCGGCAAATGCTAAAATTGTTATCTATGGAGATGCATGGTTTCCTACAGTTTGATGGTTACATGATGTTGAAGGCTTACTTGAAAGGCTTGAAAACACTTTCCAGTCAATAATCAGCCCACAGTGGTTAATGATTTTTAAATGCTGGCTGCCGCAGGCAGAATTAGCCCCAGATATTCAATGCCGGGTAAATGTTCGCATTGACTATCCGGTGATAATTATAGGTGTGCTGGCCCTGGCTGAATATCAACCGGGACCTGCATAAGGGATGTAGGTGCCCTCTGCTCCTCCAATTCCCCTTTTTCTCCCACACTATCCTGATCCTCCTTCGTCCCACCCCTGACATGAAGGCCTAACTGAGCCCCACCCCCATAGCCTTCCCCCCAGGCCTACCTAGTAGAGTCCTGGTGGTCTAGTGAAATGTAAAGGGCAACTGTGATGCCCACTCACTCCTGCCTGCTGTGGTTCCTTTTACAAATTGGCCACCACGACCTGTAACACCAATCTCGCGGTACAAGGGGGTGGGCGGGGGGGGGGGGCTTGGTTAGCCTTTCTCACATTGAAGGTGGAAGGGAAGGGATCCGGATCATGGAGGAGGGGCATCTTATGCTGCAACCCAGAAGTTAACTGGGCACCAGTCAACATTCAGACTGTTGCCCAATTAGCTTGGAGGCTAAAGTTAGGACAGCATCTTTAGCCACTTACGTAACTGGTTAGTGGTCTGCATATGGCCGCTAACTGATTACGTCCCATGCTCTGCCCAAGTTCCGTGTACGAACCACCCCGGCACTAACCGGACATAGCAGGGGGCAGTCTGTGGTGATATTTTCATTGTCAAATGCCCCTGAATAGCACCACTTAGGTCATTAGTGATTTAACTGGGCAGGAGCCTCTACTACTACTACTATTTAGCATTTCTATAGCGCTACAAAGCATACGCAGCACTGCACAAACATAGAAGAAAGACAGTCCCTGCTCAAAGAGCTTACAATCTAATAGACAAAAATAAATAAAGTAAGCAAATCAAATCAGTTAATCTGAACGGAAAGGAAGAGAGGAGGGTATTTATTTATTTATTTTATTTTTGTTACATTTTGTACCCCGCACTTTCCCACTCATGGCAGGCTCAATGCGGCTTACATGGGCAATGTAGGGTTAAGTGACTTGAGGCGAGTGGTTACAAGTGGTTACGAGTCAAAAGCAATGTTAAAGAGGTGGGCTTTCAGTCTAGATTTAAAGGTGGCCAAGGATGGGGCAAGACGTAGGGGCTCAGGAAGTTTATTCCAGGCATAGGGTGCAGCGAGACAAAAGGCGCGAAGTCTGGAGTTGGCAGTAGTGGAGAAGGAAACAGATAAGAAGGATTATCCATGGAGCGGAGTGCACGGGAAGGGGTGTAGGGATGGACGAGTGTGGAGAGGATACTGGGGATCAGCAGAGTGAGTACATTTATAGGTTAGTAGAAGAAGTTTGAACAGGATGCGAAAACGGATAGGGAGCCGTGAAGGGTGCTGAGGAGAGGGGGTAGTTATGAGTAAAGCAACCCTGGCGGAAGATGAGACGGGCATCAGAGTTTTGGAACCGACTGGAGAGGGGAGAGGTGGACTAGTGGGAGGCCAGCAAGAAGCAGATTGCGTAGTCTAAACGAGAGGTGACAAGGTGTGGATGAGGGTTTTGGTAGAGTGCTCAAAAAGAAAGGGGCGGATTTTACAGATGTTGTAAGAAAGAAACGACAGGTCTTGGCATCTGCTGGATATGAGCAGAGAAGGAGAAGAGAGAGAAGTCAAAGATGACCCCAAGGTTTCGAGCTGAGGAGACAGGGAGAATGAGAGAGCCATCAACAGAAATAGAAACACGGGGGGAGCGGGGAGGTTGGTTTGGGGGGGAAAATGAGAAGCTCGGTTTTGGTCATATTTAATTTCAGGTGGCGTTGAGACATCCAGACAGCAATGTCAGGACAGCACGCTGAAACTTTGAGCCTCTCTTACTTGTTAAAGTGCTGGGTTCTTTTTTCTTGTTCGAGTAATTTTATGTTTGCAATTGCTGTCGAGCACTACCTTTCTACAACCTTGGGTCTATGAATGTCTTCAGAACTTGCTTTCATATTTCTGTACAGGCTCGTATAAGGAAAAATGCACCCAAAATTCTGCAGCTTTGACTGAGTGGACAGAGACATTTCCTTATGATTTCCGGGATGAAAGAATGATGAGAATCTCAAGGAACTGACCCAACGCATAACCAGCAGCGATGAGGTTAGTCAGTGGGTACCTGAAGCCATTGTAGCACTGCTGTGGTGTGTCGTGTCGCATTCATACTGGCCATCTTCAGTATCCCTGATTCTGCAGCTCTAGCAAGGAGCACAGAGTCTACTCTGGACCTTGCTCACACACTGGTGATGTGCATTCTCTTCACACCGACTTAGGAGATTTTGTATCGTCTCATTTCTGTGATGATAAGAAGAAAAAAAACCCCAAAATTTTGGATTTTTTTCTAGTGTTGTCAATTGTGCGTACTATTCTTCAATGGAGAAACAATGTGCACTATTGATGACATTTCCTCACGAAATGAAACATTTTTTAAAGTGAAACAAAACAAAGGGGCAAAAATCTGGAAATGACAAGGGAAACAAAAGAAAAGAAAAAAAAAATGTTTTCCTTGAGATGCAAATCAAACACCCTCCTGAATCACAAAGACAGCCCCTTTTTGAACACTGAGGTAAGAAAGCTACCCGGCAATAATCAAGGGAATTCATGAGTAACAGTGCTCAGCCTGTTTGAAACTCTTCCCGTCCTAAAAATATACAGATAACACAACAGCACGTTTCTCAGTGGTGACAAATATCATTTTAAAAAGCTGAGAAATAGTCTAATATAGCTCAGCTATGGAAATAACTCAGTGGGTCATTTCCTTAGGGAAAAGTTACTTGTAAAACATGAAGATTTTCATGGCACACCACATTTACATGCAGATCCCAAGGCTCACAAGCAGATTTTCAGTAAACAGCATTTGTCAAATTTTCTCTACTGTGGGCAGTCATTGATCATGAATTTAAAGTGACCAAACAGGTACAAAAGGTATCAGGAAACCAGAAAGATGCCTGGGGTGTAGGGAGAGGAATAGCTAGCAAGAAATAGGATATGATAATGCCTATATTAACATAGTAACATAGTAAATGACGGCAGATAAAGACCTGTACAGTCCATCCAGTCTGCCCAACAAGATAAACTCATTTACATGTATGTGATACTTTATACCAGGGGCGTATCTGAACTTCAGTGGTAGGGGGGTCTAGAGCCGAGGTGAGGGGGCACATTTTAGACCCACCCCCCTCACCACCGCCAGCGCCGACATCCCCCCCCCAGTACCACCTCCAACAACTTTGACCCCCCGATGACCCTCTCGACCCCCCCCCATCCACCGTCGCCCACCCTCGCTGGCGGGGGACCCCAACCCCCACCAGCCAAAGTCCTCTCCCCTCGCCCGGCCTCCGAAGGTCCAACATCCCGCACACACACACAATGCGCAGGACGCCAGACCCACAGAAACAATGAGACCGCACTTTCAAAAGGTATACACAGGATGGGGTCGGGCCAGAGGCTGGCTACTAAAATGATCAGCGGTCTTCGTCATAAAACCTATGAGGACAGACTTACAGTTCTTAATATGTATACTGTGGAAGAATGGTGGGAGGAGGAGATATGGGATGGAGACATTGAAATACCTCCATGGTATAAAGGCACAGGAGGTGAGTCTCCTTCAGGGTCAGGTTACTTTTATTCCACCAAGGAAATGTGCAGTGAGGAGTGGCTTGTGGCCACGAGTTGGGAGGGGGAAAGGATGCTATGCATTGGGGGCGATTTAAATTATTACAAAAATGCAAAAAAAAAAAAAAAACACTTATGCAGCCCTGGTCCGATATTCAGCCATGGCCACATAGCTCTTATGCAGGCTTGGCTCGGGCCCAGCACTGAATATCGGGGGATAATTTAGCCGGCGACGATCAGCGTTTAAAAAAGCACTGACCATCGCCGGTTGAATATTGGGTGGATCGTCCTTATCCATTATATTTTCTACTTGTCTGTGTTTTTTTGGATGCAGATGGGTATCGCAAGTTCACTGCCCCTTGTCGTCAAATATCCCTTTATGAAATGAAGGAAGGGAAATAAAAAGTCATTTGCCTGGGTAAAACACTATTTTACCCACCACCTGCATAAGTACTGTTGGTTATTGCCCATTCTCTGTGAGGGTACAAATGTGTACCTATGTCAGCCATATAGGGGTTCAAGGGCACAAGATTAGATCAAGGAGGGCAACAGCATAAACAGTTGTGGGAATTCAAACTATCTGGCCAATATTCAGCCGGCAGCGTTCAGCATTTTTTTAAAAAGCTGACTGTCGTTGGCTAAATTAGCCCTAGATATTTAGTGCCAGGCCATGTTCGGGCACTGGCACTGAATTTCCAGGGCTAATTGTGGATGTCCTGGATGTCCTAGCTTATGAAAGCCCCAGCTGATATTCAGACGGGACCCACATAACTTTTCAAAATGTTCACCCCTCCTGATCTCTCCCTCCCAGCCAACCAAATCAGCCTTCTTCTTTCCAACTCCCAGACCCGATAGTCCCCCCCCCCCCATACCAGGCCTACCTGGGATCCTTGGTGGTCCAGTGGATGCAAGGGCAAACCCCATTTGCTACTGCCTCTAGCAGCTGCTGCAGCAAAATGGCTGCCATGATCTCTTGGAACAACCTCACAGTACTACCTAGTACCACAAGGCTGCTGGTAGAGATTACAGCAGCCATTTTGCTGCAGCAGTCACAAAGGGCAGGAGTGAGTGGGGTTCACTCCTGCCTCCATCTCCCCCACTGGACCACCAGAGAACCTAGGTAGGCATGGGGGGGCTTATCAGGACTGGGAGTGGGAGGGGGTCCATCCTTACCTTAGGGAAGGGAGATCGAGGAGGGGGGATTGGAAGGAGGAGTTGTTTCGGGAGGGTGGAGGGGGGAGATGCTCTGGGGGATTTGAGGGAAATAGGAAAGGGTGAACACTGTGAAACGTTATGCAGGTCCTGGCTGATTTTCATCCAAGGCCTGCTATCTGAGTGAATTTAGGACAGGTTTGAATCTGTCCTAAATTTGTCCGGTTAGTTATGTGGGTGCCAGTACCCACATAACTGCAGACTGCTGCTCAGTTCCGCTCACTCTACCACCTCTGAGCTGCCCACATTAAAAGTGGTTGGTCAGAGCTGATAATCAGTGGCATTGCCCAGTTAAGAGCCTCTGATGTCTGCTTAAATTGCTTTATTTATTTAATTAGATTTTTGCTCACACCTTTTTCAGTAGTGGCTCAAGGTGAGCTACATTCAGGTACTCTGGATATTTCTCTGTCCCAGGAGGGCTCACAATCTAAGTTTGTACCTGAGGCAAAGGAGGGTTGTGACTTGCCCAAGATCACAAGGAGCAGCAGTGGGATTTGACAGATTTGTGTGGGTATTTTTGAGACAGGCAATAATCAATGCAAAAGTGTGCATCTTGTGCTGCTTTCCTTATTGCTGCAGACCCCTGCAGATAGTTTATCTGCCTTGTATGAGCATCGGTTGCTGCATATTAAGGGCCCTCTTTATTACGCCACGCTGTAGGCGCGCTAGCGTTTGTAGTGTGTGCTAACACTAGAGACACCCATATATTCCTATAGGTGTCTCTAGAGTTAGCTTGCGCTAAAAACACTAGTGCACCTTAGTAAACAGGGCCCTCAGTTTGCTAATGCACCTTAAAAAATTTGCTTTGTGCTAATGCATGTTAGGTCAATTAGTGCATGTTAAAACACCATAGTGAAAAGTCAAAGCCAAGGGTTGGACCAAGAAATCTCGACAGCTGAAGGTTGATTGAAGTGACTTTATTAGCACCAAACATGTATGTGACCCGACACGGGACCGTGTTTAGATGGTTCTGCCGTCTGCCTCAGGGATCAGATACTACATACAACAGAAATGCATAAAAACAATGTTAAAAACAAGAAAACCTACAATCCATGCAAAAATAGAAACATAAAAATGATAAATATGATAACCATAATAATGGTAATTGTAAAATTAAATAAATAATAATCTCTCTATATAAAAGGCAACACCAACGTTCTATGAAGCCTCCAGCCGGAAGTGTGAAGGGGGAGAGATATCCGTTTTCCCCATGAGTGTCTGCCCCGCCCTCTCTGTAACACAAACAGTCAGTGAAGGAAAACAGCAGAGCATGAAATCAAATCAAATCGACAAATCGCTGGCTCTGTAACAGTGAAGGACTCAGAGGGGGGAGGGGAGAGAGGCCAGAGGGCAGGGACACACACACTCCCACATGCACACAGAAGAAAACCTTGCTAGCCCCCTTTCATTTGCATCAGAAACAGGGCTTTTTTACTGAAGGACTCAGAGGGGGGAGGGGAGAGAGGGCAGAGGGCAGGGACACACACACTCCCACATGCACACAGAAGAAAACATTGCTAGCCCCTGTTTCATTTGCATCAGAAACGGGGCTTTTTTTACTAGTATTGATAATAATAGCAACCATAATATAAAAATGTGATGAACAATATTAAAATGTGAAAAAATGAATGAACAGAGATGGTGAATAACAATGTGAGGACAAAAACGTAATAAAATCTGAAATTTACGTGAATAATGGTAATGGTAAATAATAATAACAGAACTGACCTTCTGAAAAGTATCACAATGAATGGGTGCATATATGAAACAGAAATGGTATTAATATCTAAAGAATGAGAGAGGAACATATTGCAAAACCACAAAAAAGAGGAACACTGGAACACATAAATCTAGCCATCCTATATAATAAAACTCACCCTCAACGTTCTGAGGACACTGACGTCAGTGTCACTTCCTGCAGGCACTTCCTTCGGGTTCGAAGGGTTCGTGGTGGTGAAGCCACCAAAATCACTGTGTCTGGGCCCCGCCCTCGCGTCAAACGTGATGACATCGAGGGCGGAGCAATGGCGTCAAAGATCAAGGGCGGAGCAATGGCGTCAGTGGATGAAGGTGGTGTGCGTTGACGAGGTGCGGAGTAATGGCGGTCAGTGGCTTCACAACGCCGAAGGGGTGGGTAGGGAGGGGGGGGGTTCGGGAGGAAACCCTTGCTAGCGCCCGTTTCATTTCCTCCAGAAACGGGCATGTTTTACTACTAGTATATAAATAAAATATAATAGTCAAAAGCTGGTAATATAGTTAAGATAAATAAATGAAAAGGAATAAAATCAACACTTAATATATTTGATTATAAACCATAAGTATCATATAGCCAACGTGTAAATTTTATAATCATTTAGAGTATGGATATAAAAAAGAAAACTGAAATCGTACAATAAACACCATAGCGCACATTAAAAAATTTCTATTAACATGAAGCTGTGAAACAAACTGGAAGAAAAAACAGTCAATAATTGAGAAAAAAATTGGAAAAAGCAAAAAATGAGCCAGATTCCTTCTGCCTGGGCACATTCCTATTATCTTAAACTCCAGCACTGTGTTCAGCCTTTTCATCTTCTTTGCACTTCTTAATGCTAACCCTGCGCTTCCCCTGTGTATGGTGCTCCTTCTTCACACACTGGGAAACATTGATAAGGGCTGATATAATTTTATTCTGCCAAAAAGAAAGATTTACACTTCTTAAAAGAGGAAGACTTGCAATTTATTTGCATCTTCTAAGTTGTTTTCTTTTTTGTTTTTTTATTTTTGGAGGAGTTGGAAAGCTCTGCAACATTGAAATTAAGTTACTATGGAAGCAAACATGTTTTAGTGGAAAGGGAGTTGTAGAACAAAAGGTCATGGTGAGAGCATCATAAGGGGTAGAATGACTCAGGAGTAAGATTTAAAAACTATTTCTCCACAAAAAGGGCGGTGGATGTGTGGGGTTACCTCCCTCTGGAACTGACGGGGACAAAAACAGAAAAGGAATTCAAGAAAGCATAGGACAGGTAAAGAGCAAGGATCCTGAGCTGTGACAAGAGTGAAGAAGACGACCAAGCTCAGTGGGTCTGTGACATTTGCAAAAGGAAACGGACTGAGCAAATCAGATAAACCTTCCGTGCTTTTCTGCCTTCATAATCTGTGTTTCTATGAAAGATACAAGGAGAGGGTGTTAGGGAGCTCACACAAGCTGAAGTTTTGTTAGCGGTAGATACTTAGGGGTATGTTTACTAAGGTGCGTTAGCATTTTTAACAAGCAATTTAAGGCGCGTTAAACGCTAACGCGCCTATACATTTCTATGAGCGCGTTAGCGTTTAACGCGCATACACCATTTACGTGTGTTAAAAACACTAACACACCCATAGCACCACTTGGTAAACATAGCCCTTAGAGAGCCTGCACACCGAATATACAGTATACTGCTGCAGTGTGTCTTTTAAGAACTGCTTTTACTTGGGGAGTCTGTGTGCTACTGTGACACTTGATGAGTGTTTTTGCCTTGAGCAGGGAAGAAGCAAGTACCTGCTACAGCCAAGCTGTGCGTGCAGTGACTTGTTTTGAGAGGGGCTGTTGGGCTACCTTGCAGGTCACTGGGATGCAGTTCATGAACCAGAGTGCACTGCAGATTACGAAAGTGACCAATGAGTGTGAGAAGGCATACAAATGTTTTGACTGAGGGGAAAATGTAGTATATGTTTCCATTACATATCTTCCTACTATTCCAGAACCTGTGAGATAGTTGTGTCCATCAACCAGCAGGTGGAGATAGAGAACTGAAAATTGAGCTGAAACATATCTCTCTTGGCATCCAGTCCAACTCCTCAGTATTTTCTGTCTCCAGCAAGGGCTCTGTTGAGACGAAAAGCCTATTCTGATTCGGTCATTGCTATCTTGCTTTAGGCTCAGAGTGTGGAGGATTTTGAGGACTGGTGTTCTGAGCACAGATTTTCTCCCTTCTCTGCTCAGATCATACATATCCTAGCATTATTTCAGGCAGGTCTTCAGAAAGGATAGGTGTTGGGTTCTCTAAAAGTTCAGGTTGCGGCTTTGGCTTGTTTCAGGGGCCTACTACAGAAGACGTCTCTTCTGGTTCACCTGGATATCACTTGATTCTTGCAGGGAGTGGGCTGCTTGCAGCCTCCCTTTCATATTCCTTGTCCAGAGTGGAACCTTAATTTAGTCCTTTGGAACCTTCAGAAGCCTTCTTTTAAGCCACTCCAGTAGGCCTACTTGAAAGATCTTATGCTAAAGACAGCTTTCTTGGTGGCTGTTGTGTCTAGGGTCCCCATACGTCCAGGTTTCCCCGGACATGTCCTCCATTTCAGGGGACTGTCGTGGGTCCGTATGTTTTTTTCAAGTCTGCCCATTTGTCTGAGTTTCTAGGCTGGGCGGGCAGGCTGGCTTGTCTTCCTCCCCCCCACCCAACCCAGCTTCAGGGTGCCCTCCCTGAACCTACCTTAATGCGCCCTGGTGGTCTAGTGGCCTCTTTGGGGCAGGAAAGAACCTCCCAAAGATGCAGCTGCAGCGAGCAGGTCTGCAGCAGCGGACAGCAGAGAGTGCGGTTCTTTCATGCCCCAAAGATGGTATAGATGGACAGACTGGATAAGCTAGATGGTCTTTGTCTGCCATCGTTATCTCTGTTTCTGTGATTTTTCCTAATGTTATTCAGGATTAAACCTGAACTTTGAGTTCATTCTTTACTTGACCTGGTTTCTAATCCTTCTCAACTTTAGACTGATTGCTCATTTCCTTTGTTTAGGATGCAACCACATGACACTTCTGGAGTCATAAGCCATCAGATAAAATGTGACATTATTTTTGTAACGGTGCCACTGATTCTGACCTAGTGTAACACACAGAACAGGGCCATAAACATGTTTAGAAATTAGACAGGAGAAACCATGTCATGAGGATATATTTTTTTTAAATAAATGGACCTTGTGATCCTGTAGCTATGGAAAGAGAGCTAAGCGTCTGTACTGTTATAAATTCAGATCAGTATAGGAATTAGTTGGAGTGGTGTTGTCTGAGGATGACAGAGAATCAAGTGTTTGGAGGGGATTTTTGAAGCAACGATTCAGAGAGTCATTTATAGAACTAAGCAAAAGCATGTACACTGTAAATGTGATTGGACCGCTGATGCATATCATCAAAAATTCTCCATTAAAAGGCCAGTAATCTTCAGCAGGAAGGTACCTGATTAACGTTTATCAGACATCTTGTTAACTTTAACCTCATATTCAGTCCAGTTGTTCAGTTAAGCCCTTCAGGTACTAAGCTATGGTGAAATATCCTGCGATAAATATAAATTTGCATTGCTGTAGCTGGGAGCATCACACATTCCTGGACACAGCAACACAAATTGGGCCCACTCTCTTTTAAAGCCAGTGATAGAATAAATTAACCTCACATTCCCAAATATTCCCAACACCCCTGATTGCAAAATTCCTCCCCCTGATTCCTCTCCATATTAATAAACCTTCCCCCAACCCCGCTCCATTAGCACCCCAACCTCAAAACTTCCCTAGCACCTAACAGCATAGGTACACACTCCTTGACTGTGTCTATGGAGGGGCAATTTCCATTGGGTTTAGCACCCCAATCATTTTGAAAAGTTGGCTGCTATGCCTAATGGGAGTTTCCCTGATAGTCTGTGGCTCAGCAGAAATGATCCCCTTTTGTTTCTGTCTTGTTGGCTACTGGATTCAAAATGTCACCTCTGAACTCCTAGCAGTGGTCTCATGATACTACCACCAGTGGCCAAGCTGCCAAAAAAGGTAGGACCTGGGGGGTCGCTCCTGACAAGCCAGTAACCATCAGGGAACCTCATAGTAGGTGCCAGGTGTCTTGGTTATTGATATTTGAGGGTTTTGAGGGGATTGTGGGAAGGGTTATTTGATGTTAGAGGGTTTGGGAATAGGAGGAAGAGTGATTTGATCTGGGTGGGATTGGCAGGTTTCCAGTTCAGGTACTGGCTCTAGTAAGAGGGTCCCTGGGAGCGCCAAGCCTCATGTTAGCAGCCCAGTGCTCCCAGGAAGAAAGATAACAACAATTCGAAGCTGGCATTATTTGTCATGCATAATGCAACTTGTGAGGTTAAATATAATCTGCATTATTCACTTTGCATAACAATGAGGTGTTTTGAATGCATTTTCATGTGTTGCATCTCATAATTTAACTTCCATTGCACTACAGAAAACATGTTAATAACAAATAATTGTGTGCTTTTCCCTTAGCACACATTAGTAACTACCTGTCTAAAAGTCAGATCACTGAATTTCTCACCTGAAGTTAATTGGATACGTTATATAGTTAATATCAAGGCAGCAATATTTTTCAACTAGACAACCAGATAGCACTGAATTTTGGTGCCATCTGATTACAGCCTAAGTGCACCCCTGCAGGAATGTGCACATTTTGGGGCTCTTTTACTAAGCTGCATTAGATGCTAACGTGTGTCTAATGCAGCGTAAAAGGCTCAGATGGCCTGCAGTAAGTGCTAATTTAGCAAGGGCAAATCCATGTGTTAAAAAAAAAACATTCTCTTTTTTTTTTTTAAGGATGTGTCAGGAGATGTTCCTGTGCTAATCAGTTAGTGCAGCTACATTACCATTTGCTGGGTGCAGTAAGTGCTTACATGGTTATTTTTTTTGAAGACAACATTAATGCATGGCCATTAATTTAAAAAAAAAAAGGAGAATCAGCCATTTTTATCCAGATTCTATATAGCGCAACTTAAATTGTGTGTGCAAATCCAGTCGTATTCTGGATTTGCATGCACAACTTATTTAGTTAATAAGCCAATCAGCACATATAATTGCCACTTAAGCAAATATTGACACTAAGGATGCACTTAAATTCTAAGTCGTATAGATGAAAAGGGGGTGTGGTCATTCAATTTGGAATGGGCGGGTCATGGGCGTTTCTAAAATCTATGCGTGTTGTTACAGAATACTACCAGCCCATGCCTAATTTCAGGTGTGGACTGACAGTGATCTAGGCCCTTGGGCAGAGTGGATGATCGTGTCCCTGCCACTGCCCCCCATTGTTTCCAGCACCCCTCAATACACTATAGCCCCCTGGGCTTATCTTGAAGGGTCCTCTTTGTGAGGCAGGAAAGAACTGTACTCTTTCCTGCCTGCCACTGCTGCTCTACCTGATGCTGCCGCTTCTTCTTCATGGCTGCCAGGACTGACTCAGGAAGTCTCGTCAGCCATTTTGAAGATGTGGCGGTGTCAGACAGCAGTGCAGCAGCAGGTAAAAGCCCCTAAAAATACATGGCCATGTGGTAAGATTATTTTTACCATGTGGCCACAAGGGGAGGCACTTACTGACACCCATTGAGGTGGCACACTTGAGGCGGAACTACCGCCGGTGGCCACGTTGGGCCGGCGGTAGTTCTGGATTGCCGCGTGGCAACTCTTTAGTAAAAGGGCTCCTCAATGTATGTTCAGCCCTAGAATTGCTGTTAGAGAATGTGGTAAAAGCAGTTAGCTTGGCAGGTTTAAAAATGTTTGGATAATTTCCTAAAAGAAAAGTCCATAAGCCATTATTAAGATGGACTCGGGGAAAATTCACTGCTTATTTCTAGGATAAGCAGCATAAAATCTGTTTTACTGTTCAGGGATCCTGAAAGGTACTTGTGACTGGCTTGGCCACTGTTGGAAACAGGATTTTGGTCTCGATGGATTTTCAGTATGACAACACTTACGTTTTTATGTACCCCAGAAGTAAGCCTTTATAAAATTGCTCACCAACATGTGGGTTAACTTCTGTACATACAGTTTGTCTGCATGTAAGGAAGCT